>NC_044569.1:71857999-71917999 GCF_007565055.1 Rhinopithecus roxellana | reverse complement strand
AATTTACAGCGAAAGTTCGGTTGACTGAATGCGTTTGTTCTCTGTGCTTCCTGAAGAGGATTTCTTCTCATGCACGTAGGATTTTATGGGCAGTTAAGGGAATCCGTCAGTTGACGGTATTCGCTGGGCAGGCTTGATAAGTCGAACTGCAAAATACCTGTGCAATTCTTAGGTTAACAAGCAAAAAATGGCAAATGAAGAATGAGTAAAGAGGACATTTTATTCTTTTGTTTTATTGTCATGTTGCAAAATTATCCAAATACCTTACCCACAAAGACACAACATCTGTTTCAACTACCAAATTCTAAATAAACTATTTACATTAAAAACAAAGATTTAGCTTCCATATTCTGTGTGGGCGCGGAACACAGTGCTGTTCTCTCCTATCATCTGCTTGGACAACTCCCAAAAGAGCGAATGGCCTCAGGTGGGCTGGCTGGGCTTTGGGGGATGAGAAGCTGAAGACAGGAATACAAATAGTACAGTCCTCACTGAGGAGCGGATTGTTTTTCTTCAGGATATACCTTGAAAAATTCATATGTACCTGAGCTATACCGAAAGAATCATTTTGATATTAGTAGCGGTTTTGAAGAACAGAAAGGGCATTCTGGGTGGCTCTTGTTGAATACCTAGCCTTCTCTTCAGTATTTTGATTTCCCTATGTCTTCTTGGAAGGATCTCCAGTTTTTCAAAATGTGTTGTAGGAGTGTTCTGAGTATGCGGATTGTCCATTATATCATTCAGAAGGTCACACTTGGATGATAGAAAAGCCAGGGAGGTGTTATTATGACCTGTGTTCTGGTATAATATTAGTAGTAATATGCAGTGAACGACACTTTGCTATCAGCAGGTATAGAAAGGCAGTCCTGTTGTGTTTCTTCATTTATGAATAACTGACTAATAGCTTTGCAGTTAAAAGATAAAAAGTCTGATTTTATTAGATGAGTGACAGCATTTCAAAACCATGTAGATTACTTTATAACCAACTTGAAGGAGGCATTGGAAACCATGAAAATGCAATAGGCCCTTCTAAATAAAACATGAAGTTCTGCACTCAATTTCCAACTTCTGTCTTACATACATACTAGTACTTTAACCAACAAGATTTAAAAGATATTGTTGACATGACTGTCAATTTGATATCATAATTTGAAACTTATGTCTCAGGAAAGTCGTTTACCTAAGGCAGATAAAAACATTAAGACACAATGTCAGTTAGGTTTGGAGTTTTTATTTTCAACCAAATGCTTAAAAATACAGACTACCAGGACATTGCTATTAACAGTTGAATTTATTGTGTGAATTCTCATAATTTAGTACTCTGAAGGAATAATTATATTTACTTGAAGAAGTATGCTGGGTTTTTTGTTTGTAGGAAACTTTAGGATAATTGTGCTAAGAACCTACCTCCTGAGAGTAGGTACCATATTTTTGGCTTCAGTGGAGCGGGCCCTGGTTGGTCTACTTACCTCCTCTGAAGTGCATTAAACCTGTTAAACACCGAAAAGATGCACTTTTCTATTTGCAAAAGCTGGAAATATATTTTGAAACATGGAACTCCTTTACCCCTCCTGCCTCTCAAAGCCCTAGCATCAAAATTATATCAGCCCACATACAAAGTCGAGAAACTTACTCTGTCCTTATGGTATGAATCTTCAGGATAACACCTTCTATTTAATGAAATGGAGAATTAAAGCCAGTATTTAGAGGCATGGATGGACAGACAATTAAATGAGTCACTCTTTCTGCCCCATTTATATTATTTGGATATTTGTCTCAATTCCTGAGAGTAGACATGGTACTTGAGTAGATTACCTGACTCAAAATAGTTCTGCTGTCAGCTTATTTTTAGAGGCAGCAAATCAGTTGCATCAAATTGGTCAATTGTGACCTATTTCTATTTTTCTTGCTGGCTATTTATTCTCTTTCTTGTGGTGCCTCTCTGATGGAAGTTTCTCGGCCATTTTACCTAATAACAAACAATTTTTTTTGGAAATTTCCTCCAAAAAGCACTGTAAAAAGGAAAAAGTGGTCCACTATATAAAGGTGTGATATATTCAGTAAGAGCCAAGTTATAAAGCTGGGAAGGAGAGAGGGGAGCACTTAGTCATTTAAATAGCCAAGTTAAACACAAGACACAATTAGGATATCTGAACCCTCAGGTGTTCATAAACCCATACCAGGGACCTCTGGAGAGGAGTGGTGGGAACCAGGGAGAAAGAGAGCCCCAGAAGTGCCTTGTTTAAGTTGGCTGTCACAGTAGCTAACCCTTTGTAACTTGGCACATTTTGAAGTTATCACACTTGTGATTGACCTTTCCCCCATTTACCTTCTTTTGTACTTATGAAGGTTTATTTTATTTTATTTTTTGAGTAGAGTAATTTATTTAGAAATGTAATAGAGTGGCAAAACTTAGCTTGCAATTTAAAGAAGAAATGTAAACTATAGAATTTGAATGTAAAGGCAATGGATTTTAAGCCCAAAACCTTTTGAAAGTAAGAAAACCTGTGTATTAGGCTGTATTCTCTAGTGGAAAAGCTCTACAAATTGTAGGTGTTAGAAAAGCCACCTCAAGGAACTTGTGCTGGCCCTGAAATTTAATAGAAACATTAAACTCTCCAATCCTTATTTAAACACATTTTTTCTGTTATTTTCAAAGTCAAAATATATATACTTATGGATAGACAGGTGAAGTATAACAAAAAAAAAGGGTTTTTCTTATATTTCATATGTTTCATTTCTTAAACAAAAAAAACTGATCACTGAAGATTGAGTTTTGATTTTGGAAATGATGCCATAATTAGAAAAAAAGCCCCCAATTTTGTGTGTAAAGGTAATTGTTTTAAGACAGTGCAGTGCTTTGCTTTTAATTTAAGAATTGCAATATGGCTTTCCCTCAAAATTATTTTTAGATAGGTTGTGACTCCCTTTTTTCATGATCAGATTTTAACCTAAGGTAAGTTTTTTAAAAAATGTGAAAAGATACATACACACACACACAAATTAGAGAGAGATTTCTTTTCATGATTGTACAGGCGAAATTACTAATTGTGTGGCACACAGAAATGTATGCTTTACTTTTGTACTTGTATGCTAAAAAACCTGATTATTGGAAACACTGCAGAAGCTCAAACAGTGTTTGACATCCATACTCCTTCAGACACTTGCAAATGTTCTTCTATTCATCTATCAACCAGTGACTGTTTCTTCCCTCCACCACCTCTAAATTATACTGACTAGATGTTGAAGTCATTAAATTGATTATAGTCCAATCAGTAGACAATCCGACATAAACAAAAACAGCAATTACAGTTGGCAAGGATCCCATGAGTGCTAGTCAAAGTTCCAGAACTGATGGTCCAGTGAGTCTCTTCCAAAACGCTGGTTTCACGATTTCAGCACTTCTGGCAGCATCTTCTTAAAGTGAGGGCACAGAAATTCATAAGATTCCACTTGGCCTTAAAAACAAAAACATCTGTTTGATGCATGAGTGGATTGTTGACTTTGATTCATCCAGCCAAAAAAGGACAAAAAATAGGATATTGAACATAAAAGCATACATGTAAAAATGAAATTACAAAGGGATTTGAGATTAGCAGGCAGCCTTTTATATAAAGCAAGCTGTTAATAATTTTTCTTTTTTTGTTTTGCCAGAATATTTCCATATCCTTTAAAAATCACTGTAGTTACTCTTATTGACAGCAGTGACGTCTCACAGTGATGACAGAATTTTTCAACTTTTTGCTTCCGGTAATTATACTTCGTTCTTTGTATTTGCTTATTTGGTCTAGTGCAACACTTGTAGCATATTTGTAGGAGATTTCTTTTCACCTTAGAGGAACATTTGTACCTGCCTGCCTCTATTTTTAAAGGAACTCTGTTTGTGAGGGCTCATTAGTCTGGTAAATTGTAGTTAAATACTTGTTGACATAAGTTGAAGCATATTATTAAGTATACTTGCTTGAGTTTTCATTTTGATGTAAAAGCATGTAATAAGAAGAAAGAGGTTTTGATAGTAGAAAGGAGTAGGTCTACTAAGATCAATTAAGAATTTTATGAAGGGTCTGTTTTTCCTATTAATGTGTTTTATTAATTCATCTGTCAGGATTCACATTGCTGGTTTACTGTCATTAATTCTGTTGCCACAGAATACATTCCTCATGGTTGGAGTTAATGGATACTATGTTCAGTTTTTCAGTTAATTTTAAGAGAGAATATGATTTTAGGACTTGCAATATTTGTATATTTTAGCAGCCGTCTGCATCATTAAAATGTAAATATTATCATTAAGTAAGATGTGAAATAATGCTTTTGAATTGAATGAGATTTTGATGCAAAGGCTGATACTGTACATCAAACATGTAGCTAAGTATTTTCCCAGATGTATTTAATTTTTTTCTTCATTGACTCCTGTTGTGCTGTCAAAGGTGAAAGTTAGTTCTAGGGGTGGGGGAGATGCATGCAACTTTCTAATCCCATTTCAATTAAATCTAAAATGTTCCTGTTTTTGTTTGGGGATTACATGGTGCTAGGATTGCATATACCTTGTTTGTTGTAATGAAAGCCTACTTGTCTGATTTAAAATATGTTCTGCAACAGTGTTATTGCAAAGCAATTAAAACTTAAACATTAAAGTTAACATTAGTAAATTTAAATAGCTCTGTTATAGTATTAATCAAATAGTGTAAGGAAAGCTTTTAAATGGTTTAAATAATTATGCAACTCTTGGCATAAAAAGCCTGACACAAGATAAATCTTTGAAAACTAAGTAGAATCGCGTTTTTTTTTTTTTAATAAAAAACTTTAATTTTAGGCACCTTGGGCTTTTAGCATGCATCACATTCCACCTCTAGTATAAGTAATTATGCCAGTTTAGTAATTATTAGAGATGAAAGAAATTCAGTAAGATATGAATTCTTTAAAAGTTCAGTAGCTTCAGTTTGAGCAGGGATAATGATCAAGCAGCAGTTATCCTGCTGCCTGGGGACCTTGCCACAGCTACAAGCACTGGGCTGATCTTGGGGGTATCATTATTATGGCGGCATATACTATAGTTAGTGTTTCTACTCTAGTTGTCAGATTGCAGAGGTTTATAATTTGGTCATTAAACAAACTTAGATTCCAGTATGACTGTGTAAAAACTCCCCTTTCTTAGAACATTTTTTAAAAATAAGATACATTTAAAAATTATTATTTTGGGGCAGCATCTCTTTTAATTCTATGGAATAGTAAATGCTTTGAAAAATCCTGAAAAGAAAAGAAATGTGTAAGTCTGTCATTTTTCTGTGTATATGTGTTAGGTATGTGTTCATTTTGAATCTTGTTTTTAAGTAAAGATGATTTGGTTTGGAAAGCATATATACTATTCCTGCATGATCATCGCTCTCCCAATCTGAGCAAGGTCAAGGGATTGACATTCAGAATATTCATTTTCATGGTAGTGCAGTTTTTTAAATTTATATTTCAGTATTTTGGTTCTGATAATTTTTTTGTATATGTGAAACCCAAGTTTTAAGTCCCTCAGTTATCACAACATAGTGTGAGACACACACATGCGTAATGTACATACACAGAAACACTCTAAACCTTCTATAGGAAATACACTTTGTTTAGTAAGTCCATATAAGTGTTAACAATGTTTTAAGGGAAAAATTGGATTTTTTTTCCAATTAAAATTGGTGTCATTTAAAGAATATGGTTTCCCTTTTGAAATTAAAATCAGCGTATCATTGAGTCTCATTATTTCACTAATTTTATTACCTTCTCTTTCCATCTTATGATTGGCTTTTTCTCAAATTTATTATCCCATCAGGATACTGTGAGGGATATGATATGTCAAGATGGAAACTTATTTACCTGATAGGGACAAAATCCTCATCGATTACAGACAGTTCCATATATTCATACAAAGTACATTTGTGAAAACCTGTAGTGAGGTGAAGAGTCCACACAGTAAACTATAACTTGCTATATTGTAGGAGTTTCTGTGACCTGGAATCTAAAAAATAACACTGTGCTTTAAACTTTATATTGACTTTAAGAAGCAATTTCCAGCATTTCATACATGTTCTTACCTAATATTCTTGTCTTTCACAATAGAGCCAGATTAGGTCCCATTAGTGCTTGAATAAGACTGCATATTAATTGCTTTCAGCATTCCTAATGATTTAGGTTGTCTTAGTTGTGTTAAATTTATTAGACATATGCTTTTTATCACCACCATCAGCACCTTTTGTCTTTCATTGATTACTTTTATACATTAAGAAAAGGAAAAAGACTGTAACATCTTCACAAACATTGCTCTACCAAGTACTAAGGAAGCCAGAACAGAATCATTGCTTGAATGCTGATGTATGGAGTCTGAAGTTCCTGTACGTAGGGGGGTGTGGGGTTGTCATCGTACAATCTGCAAAGTTATATGCTGTTTTGCAGACCTGAGGCAAGGCTTAAGAAGAACTGTGGGCTCAAAGGAGTGCATATTAATTCCTGAAAAGAGTTGAAAATAAAAACAAACAGTTATGGTCATAAGTATTGTGACTTGGATACTAGTGCTTGTAGGTAAATGGTTGTAGAGCAGGAAGAGCACGGGGTCATCCCCTGATTTGCCGTGTGCAGTTTTGACAAACCATTTACCCTCTGTACTCTAGGATTTAGACTTTCTGTAACTAAAGTGAGGAAGCATATTCATCATTTAACAAGTTTTGGGGGTTTTTGTTTTGTTGTGTTTTGGTTTTTGATGCCTGTTTTATCCCAGGCACTGTGCTAAATTCTGAGGATGCAGCTGTGAACCAAACAGATACATAAGCCTTGCTTTTATGGAGCTTATAGTCTAGAAAACTGGTTGAGAGTTTATATACCTTCCATTGCTTTTTAGCTTTTGGAAGAAAGCTCTGCAGGTGAGGAGAAGGACATACATGTGTATGGTATGTTAACTTTTTCTGTGAGTTGGGTCAGATGAAGCAGTTAGACAAAACGAGTCTCAAAAACATTTTTGGCACCAAAAATTTGATGAGCTTTGTTTTTTAAGAATTGCAAGCTTTGTTTTCTCTTATAATGAAAAGGGAAATATGTCCACTTGAACTGAAACAACTAAACAACAATGTATAGAACTTTTACTTCCCACTCTTTTGGACTTAGGTCATTGATGTTGCAATATCTTTTACCCCTCTTAAAAGTGCTGGATAACATTTTTGAAAGTTATTCGTGCAATGGTGAAGCTAATTGTTCAAAATTGTTTAAAGAATTTAAGGCATCCTTTAAGATAATTGGAGGTTTTGGAGAATGTGTATGATGTTGCTATTAAAAAACAACAAAACTCAACTTCAGTTAGGAATCCCTGCTATACAAAATTGAGGTGAAAGAACTCACGAGGAACTTATTCCATTAAATGTGCAGGCGTAGAACACTAGGGAATGCAGCAAGTTGGTATTAAAAAGTCCATAGTGTGCAGGTTTGATTATTTTTCCCCTGAGAGATAGGTGAATGCTTCGAAATAAACTTTTACTGAATCATGGATCTTAAGTGCGACAATTTAAGGATAATGATATTGGGTGTCTTGATGGTCTTCATGTTCAAAGATGTGAGCACTGGAATGAATGGTGATGGTGGAGTGTAACTGACCGAAGAAAAAGATGATCAACATGAAATCCCTTTTGCCTCCTCCAACATCATACAGGTCATTTACATAACTATTGCATCATTATACCAAATTTTTAATCTTCAAAATAAAACCATTACAAGATAATAACACCATTTTATAGCTCCTGTTAAATGTAACTGTTTTTTAATACTTGCTGATTTGCATATTTAAAACCCAGTATGAGTGTGATGGGCTGGCAGACCTCTGTGGTGGCTTCTTAGCTCTGTCTTTGTCCCTGTGTCCCCAAGCTAGGAGAGTCCTTAGCCAGTTGCCTGCCCTATACTAAGTGCTCAATAAACTTCAGTGGAATCAGTATCACTTCATTTCCTAACAGTCAAAAAAACGTATCAGTGACTTCTGAGTTCCCTTGTAGCTCCAGCATCCTAGATTCTTATATTGAGAAATTGTGATTCTTGCAAGTTGATCAATAATTCATATTAATGGGGCAAACGTACTTTCAAATTGTGAACTTGACTGAGCTGTAACTGGTGGAACAAAATCAAAGACTGGCCAAAATTTCCAGACACAGTTTGGACAGCCTTACTTTCCACTGTGATTTCTTATCAAGATCCCCCATTTAACTGCGGCCATCTAAAACATTTGAGCCAAGGTCAGAGTGTGTTGTTTGATTTTATTATTTATTTATTTATTTATTATTATTTTTGAGATGGAATCTCGCTCTGTTGCCCAGGCTGGAGTGTAGTGGTGCTATCTTGGCTCCCTGCAACCTCCACTTCTTGGGTTCAAGCGATCCTCTCACCTCAGCCTCCCTAGTAGCTGAGATTATAGGTGTGCACCACCATGCTTGGCTAATTTTTGTATTTTTAGTAGAGATGGGGTTTCACCATGTTGGCTAGGCTGGTCTCGAACTCTTGACCTCAAGCGATCTGCACACCTTAGCCTCCCAAAGGGCTGGGATTACAGGCATGAGCGACCACAACCTGCCATAGTGTATTGCTTTAGAGATAGCATTTTAATTTAGTTTGACTGGCCACCTTTAATTCATGTTCATCCATTTGTCCAAATGCTGGTACTCTTTTCATGCAGCAGTGTGTCCCAAACCTTTAGTGATGTCCATGGCTTCACTTTGAATCTCTTCTAGGCTTAGATGATGGATTTTCAAGTCAGTGTTATAATAATAAGGACTTGAATAGTGTTTTCATCTCACATCTTAGGGGAGGCTTTTACCAACCCACCTAACTTAAAGTGACCTATCTCTTTATTATTCCCTCTATACGCCGTATGTCAAAGAAACTATGGCATTTCATTTCCTGGTTTCTCTGTAAGTCTTTTGAGAACAGTTTGGTGTCCCTTTTCTTTGAATCCCCATAACCTACGATGTAGACAAACAAATGTAGACACATAAACAAATGCATTAATTCAGCCAGTTGATTAATCAACAAATATTTACTGTGTTTTACCAGTCATTTACCAGTCTAAGAGTGCTAGCAGTTGAGAATGCTATGAAGGAGACATACTGTCTGTATCCTGGTAGAGTTATGATAAAGCAGTGGAAACATATTAAATAAACAAGATGCTAGTAATTTACATTCCTTTGAAGGGACAGCACCGATGTTAATGAGACCATTTAACAGAGATGTCAGTGAGGTCAGGGAAGGATTCTGGAGGAAGCACTTTCAAGCCAATCCTGAAGTTTCGTATGTTTTCGAATGAAAGTTATTGAACATGGTCATGCATTCCAAAGGATTTTTCATTGAGCACCAAGTATGTGTCAGGTTCTAGGGAGACAATATGGAACCAGTCAGACCCAGTTGCTCATGGGTTTCATGGAACTTACAGTCTGCGAAGACATATTATATGCCTCTTTGTGTCTCTCATAATGTTAACTTTAGATTTTACTTAGTTTTACAACAATAGTCTACTTTCAGTTCGCACAAACGGTATCCCTTTTGTGTCGTTGGCACATGGCTAACTTCTGTGCAAGTTCTGGCCATATTTTAATTGTGGGCCTGCTTTTGCCCTTCTAAGTAAACTACCTACAGCTACATTCATTGTGTTTTCCATTACCTAAGTCTATTAACTTTCAAATATCTGGGTTTGTTTTAATCCTTATAATGCTCTGTAAATACTTGATCAACTCACTCATTCTGGAATTGTGAGACAATTTAACAACTGTTCTCTATTTTATCTCTTAGATATTTAAGAAAATATATGTTAGTCTTTGCAAATTCTTAGCACAATTTTCACATCAAGGAGCTTAGTAAATACTAAACGATGATAGTGCATCGACAATTCATTAGTATATTCTGTAATTAAAAAGAAAATGACTGGGTGCAATAGCTCATGCCTGTAATCCTAGCAGTTTGGAAGACCGAGGCAGGTGGATTGCCTGAGGTCAGGCGTTCGAGACAGGCCTGGGCAACATGGTGAAACCCCATCTTTACCAAAATATAAGAAATTAACCGGTGTGGTGGCACATGCCTGTGGCCCCAGCTACTCGGGAGGCTGAGGCTGGGAACATCACTTGAGCCTGGGAGGTGGAGGTTGCAGTGAGCCGAGATCACGCCACTGCACTCCAGCCTGGGTGACAGAGTGAGACCCCGTCTCAAAACAAAAACAAAAAAACAAAAAAACAAAAATGTAGAAAAACTGTGAAAGATTAAAATAGTAATATGTCTACTAGCACTTTTTTCCACTTTCAACTCACATTTCCTCTGCATTTTCTGTTGTCCTTGTTCTTAATTGTAGTTTTCACACACACACACAAAAGTCTGTGAGAAGTTGTTTGAATTCAAACCTTAACCATCCATGTAATTCTCCAAGATAGGTCAGAGTGAGATGCATCGGTACTCTGGATGGCCAATTTTATGTTGCCCCTTCCAACTATGCTTTAAATATCTCTTCCATGGTTAGACAGAGACAGTGAGTATAGCTAGCTGGGGTAATGTATCCAGGGAGCTAACTGGGACAATCTTAAATTGCAATGTATGTATGTGAGTGTTTTTTTTTCCCCCCCAAACAGAAGTGGGAGGTCTCTATATTGTCCTCCTTCCTAACTATATTTCCTAGCAGCCCTTCCGTGTAAGCACTTATGATCTCTCCCCTTTATTCTAATGACTCAACACTATCCATTGTATGATCGGCTGTTGTTTAGTCCATCCCCAGCTGCTGGTCATCAGCGTGTTTCTTTTTAGTTACTTATCTGTGTTGCAGTAAGCATACATACGTTCCTGCTGATATGTATGATTTTATATACATGGGATCAATTCCTAAAAATGGAATTGCTGGTTAAAGAGAATGTGCATTTAAAATTTTAGTGGATACCGCCAGTGTGCCCTCCATAGAAGTAAGACCAATTCACACTGCAGTTGGCAGCAGGGTTAGAGAGTGCCTGTGTTTAAATACTTTATCCTTACTAATGCGACTTGTGAAAAAACAAACTGGTATTTAATTGACATTTTAATTAGCATTGCTGTAATTGTGAGGAAGATTCAGCATCATTTCAATTGTTTATAAACTATTTGTATTTATTTTTCTGTGAATTGCTTTTTTATTTCCTTGGATTTTTTATCTTCTAGTTTGAAAGAGCAGCTCATATTATTAAGAAAATTAGCTCTTTGCCTGACTTACGTGTTGCAAATATTTTCCCCAGTTTGCCTTTTGACTTTGTGGGTGGTAATTTTTTCTCTTTTGCCATACAGTACTTTCAAATTTTTATTTTCGGTATTGTCAGTGCTTTCCCTTGTAACAATGGAGTTTGTGTCTGACATATTACAGAAAGGATTTTTTTTCCTAATCTTTCTTTTCGTTCTGTGTTCGCCATTACCCTGGCTGCAGTGCCTTGTTCCCCCACCTCCATCTCTGCGTCCCCAGCCTCAGAGAATATTTCTGGGAATATAGTAGGTGCTTAGCAAACATTTATTAAATGGGGGGAAGTATAGTGTGGTGGTTAAGAACGTGGGTATTAAACTAGACTCTCTGGGTTGAAATTCTAATCTGGTTGACCTTGGACAAGTTATTAAATCACCTTATACTACAGTTTCTCCATCTGTAAATGAGGGTCCTACTAGTACCTAATTCAAAGAGCTCTTGTGAGAATTAAGAGTTAATTAGTATAAGCTCTTAGAATAGTGTCTGGTAGATATGAAGTACCTGGTAAATGTTTCTTCTTACTCTCAAAAGTTTTCACACTTTTGTACACCCCATAGCATACACCTCTTTTCTATTCTAGAAAGTTCCTTCTTGCTGTGGTTGAAGATTGGGAATTTTTACGTACCTATGTGGTAGCAGGTAGCCCTTTCTGAAGCCTGTTTTGAGGGGGCTAGAGGGATCCTCACAAAGTCTTTGCTGAGTTCAGTCTGCCACGACAGGCACCTTCACCCTGGCCAACGCAGTAATCCAGTCCAAAATCTAACTTTGCTTTGTCAATGTAGATAGAATTAAGAAAGAAAAATTCCTGCAGAAATTCCAATTAAAAGATAATGGAAGCATAAAGTGAAACTAATTAATTTTAGCACCTCTGCCATCTTTTTTGGTAAGTTGAGTTGGTGCCTTTTAGGTTCTTTGCAAAAGGGCCAGTGCTAATTTACAAAGGTAGTCTAATTGTTCTTGGGAGAAAGGAACTGGAGACAAATAATTCACATATCATTATGAAAGTTTAATCATAGCAGATTTATTAATAATCCTTAAATTAAAAAGGTAAATCTGGGCTTGGGTTTACAAAAGAATTAGTGGAACGAGGGGATGATTTTCTGCATCACCTTTGTCATCAGTAAATTTGTCTAGAAGCACTTTCTTCTTGGCTTCAGAGAGAGATTCTGTGTTGTCTAGAAGCACATGTGGTTATAGAGTTTGAATGTGGAAGGACAATGCAAGAATGGTCTGCTCACTGGCGGTTAACTCCCATTCATGCCTGGCTGTGTCTAGCCAGTGCTTTAATTTCATTCGAGACCTTATTTGGGGGCAGATTGACATTGCTTTCCTCTTGGTTTCTGCTTTATTCTTTCTGCAGTAAATCCTAACTGTTCAGGTTGCTTTAATTTCCCCTTAACTTCCCTTGCTTGTTCAATCACAAGTCTTACTCTCTCTCTTCAGTTCATGAAATCACCCAGGCCCTACTTCCAGATTGCTTGACTCTGCTGGCCCTTTGGGTTTTAGAAGCCCAGCCTGTGTCTGCACTCGCTGGTTGACCTTGGCATTCACTTATCCGGTGACACTCTTCATAGACACTATCTTTTTTTAAATTTTAACTAAATGTAAACTGTCATAAAGTTGTCTTTCTATACTGACAAAGTCTAAAACCTTAATATATCCAATCAGATGACTTTCAAAGAGCCATTTATACTTTTTTCTTCAACCTTAATGCTAAATGAAGTGAGAGCAATAGTAATGAAAATCAGAGTGGGGAGAGCCAAGAGGACTGAGAGAGGCCACTTTTAATGAGTGGAATATCTTTAAATGATAGAAAGTGACAAAGGAAATTTCACTTTGGGATCGGTGAATATAGATATTCTGGGAAATGCTTTTAAAAGGGTATTGGGCTCAGGTGCTAGTTTAGTTTCCTGAAAGGCCAGCCAGAGGTGGGGATGGACGTCTTGTTAGGTGAGGTACAGTGTTTTGAGCACAGGAGAGGATACAGATCATGAGAGTCTAGAGCAGGGAAGACCCTAGAGATGACCCACTTGCTGTCTCCAAGACCCAAGGACTTTAAATTACTTATTCCAGGTCATACCATGACTTCGTGTCAGACTAGGGAGGCGAGTCTCAGTCTCTTGATTTATAATTCTAGGAATTACCTTTCATGGCTATACCCTTTTTAGGTGATGAAAGGAAAAGTGACTTTTCCAACCCTTTCAGACTTTTTCTGAAAGCCAAAATCATAGGCACACTGCGCTGAGAGCATCACCTTCGTTATTCTAGTCTGAGCAGTGGACGTCTCAGTGCTTTGGTCCTGTGTGTGCACAGTCGGCATGTCACAAGGGAGCCAGTGCCTGGTGGACCCGCGTTTGAATCCTGCACATTAACAAGCTACATGTTACTGAATCTTACGAAACCTCAGTTTTCTTACCAGTAAAATGTTAGGAATCTACCTTGCAGGACTGTCATATTAAGAAACAAACATCAGGTGCTTAATGGATGTCTGGCTCTTAGCAAATTACTAACTGGTAATAGCTTTTTATTCTGGATGAAGTTCTCTGGAAAGCTGGGGAGGCCTGCATGTTTTATCCTCTTTATGTTTATCACGTCTGCAAAGTCTTTAGGGGTGGTACTCAGTATTGTGGCTTCTTTGCTGCTTTGTGTGGAGAAGAAAATATTTCCCCTTCTAGAGAAAGCCTAAGAGGAATCGTGTGAACTTTTATGTTCAACTCTTAGTAACCATTCTCTGCAATAAAAGGTGGGTAATGGAGCTGGAGGAGAGTTGAGTTCACTATCTATGACAAATACTTTATGTGTGGGCACCTGTTCAGTGTTTCAGAAGACACTGTGTCTTTGGCTTTAAATGTATCCTTTGTCAGTTATCATTCCCCGCATTTTATAGGTGAGAAAACTGAGTCACATACACTGGGCCCATCCAGTTAGTATGGCTGAAGCAGAAAAAGAACTTGAAAGCGGGCAGTCTTTCATCCCATGCTTTTCAAATGAAGAAGCCAAGACTGGTCATAAACCAAATCAAGATGTATAAATAATTAATCCTCTGGCCACCAGATCTCTCCTCTGATGTTCCTTTTGACTTTAGGCATTTAGATCTGAGTTCCCTCTCCTACTCCCCCGCCCCTAAGAGAAAGTTACTTCTCCAAGAAAAACGATGATAGGATATCAGTCCTTTACATGTGAGAGAGCATTAAAAGCAGCAGAAACCTGACAAATCTCTAATTGTGTAACTAAAGGCTTTGTCTTCTGATTAAAAAAAAAAATTGAATGCCTCTGGAAGCTGATCTGGGAGATGTTTTAGTGGCGGTGGCAAGGGGGTGCTGGAGTGTTTTTTTCATTGCTGGTGAAATCTTGAACTACTGACTTGTAGAAGTTGAGTAGAGTTTCAAAGGTCTTTCTTCTCGGTGCTGTTACTCAAAGGTCAGGAGATTTGCTTGGGTGGAGCCCACCAGCTTGACTTCTGGGAAAAAGTGAGTGATGGTTGTGCCTGCAAAGATAATAGCAATGCACCTGGCTTTGGGCTGAGTAGGCCCTGGTAATGCCGCACTGGCATTATTAAACACACCATGAAGCAGAGAGAGGGGAAACAAATTCATATTTCCCACTGGCAGATTAAGGCACTTGACCATCCGGAAGCTATCCCTGTTTTCTTTCATTTGAAATATACTACATTTGATACAGTTTTTCTTCAGGGCTGTGAAAGATGGACATACCCATTGCAGGGATAGCTTGTCCTAAGGACTGGTGTGGCACTGATACCCTCCGTGGAGGGGACTGGGCACAACCTGCCACTGTTTCTGAAAAAATTACTCCAATTCTGACATCCTAGAGATGGTATTTCAGAGACAGGATGTAATTTTTTTTTTTTTTTTGGTAGTGTTGGCTAAATGTAAGGTTTCACATGTGTTGGATTTTAAAAAACTACCAACAGCAATAGCAGGATTGACCGGATTATTTTCCTTATTATTCTCTTTTAAAAATAAGATGAGCCCTGGCCCTTCTCCTCACCCTCTGAGAATATGCTCCCTCGCCATATATATTTACATAGACTATCTATCTATCTATCTATCTGTCTATCTATCGAGAGAGTATGTGTGTCATTAAACTACATGCTTATTAATCTACATAGTACACAAAAGCAAAACAAATAAATATAGGTGTTTATTAGCCATTTCCCCCATGTGTGATTGATTTAGTTGATATTACTTTATGCATATTTGGAGATTATCTGGAAATAATCATTTGAAAATATGTTTACATATAGCATTATACTATAAAATATATACTATATACTCTAGTATATAGACATGTATATATTTGTATATGTATATGCTACATTATATACATAAATACTATACCAATATATGTGGTCACATTATCCTGACAAGTCAAGATTGAGACAATGTAAGTGGGAACACATTTCCACAAACAACTATTAATTTATAGTTACTATGATAATGGCGTACACGTTCACTTTTAGTTCTGTCTGGGTAGCTCTGTAAATTGTGTATTGATTATGCTAATGGCACTTGTGTCTTTATTACTTGTCTGCAGATACATGCAGATTGAATGCACATTTGGTGAAATGGTCATTCTGTAGGAAAAAGTACATTTTTAAAACCCGGCTTTTGGAGAGATTGTGTTAAAACTAAAGAAAACCATTAAACTCACATGGACACCTAAGGAATTATTTTTGTGTCCTAGGAAATGAAAAGTGCAGTTAAAAAGTTTAAAACAAATAATGCCCTTACGTTTTCTTTGTTTCAGATTCCTTAAGGAAAGTGTTGCAGAAATGGAACTAAATCGATAATGATCTATTTTTATAGTTTATTTTTGGTTGTGTGGCTTTTCTTGTTTTGTTTATCAGGCTGAAGGAACCTTAGACATTTAGGGTTGTATGTATTTTAAAATTTATTAGACCAACTAGGAGAAGACAAAATGAATTCCTTTTTTTCAATTATACATAAATTTTCTTGTAGTTTGTAATAGCTCATAAGGTATAAATCACAGCCTCATTTTTTTTTTTTGCTCTGATCTTTCATTATACAATTTTGTGCCTTATGTTATATAGACTTTAAAAATATTTCTCTTTTCCTGAGTCATCATGTTACCAAGGCAGTTGTTTGGAAAATGCTTTCTTATCTTCCTAAGTGGGATCATTTCTTACAAATGTGGACTTTCCACTTATGTGTTAGCTAGGAATGAAAAGAAAAAATGTGTTTTCAAATTATTTTTCTCTTTGTTTTAATGGCATTTTGATTCCCAGTTTGAGCACCGTTTGGAGCTGATCAAGGGAGAAAAAGAAAGAAAAAAAAAATCAACACTTTTTCATGTTCCTGGGTGAAATAAATCTGTTTAGTGGAATATTAAATGCCCAAAATGTTGTGATTAATTGACAAACTGTAGACAAATCCAGTTGTCCTTATCTTTCAAATATGTGATTGCAGTTAAGGAGAGGAACTTCCTAAATTAAAAAAAAAAAAAAAAAAGAAAAAAAGAAGAAAGCAAGTCCAAAGTCACTAGTAGGGAGAATTGAGTGATAATATTGTATTGATTTTTGTGAATGAGGTTGGGGTTTACCCTCTCAAAATGTGAAGGTGAGTATTGCTACATGCATCAAGCCAGTGTTTCCTGATTCAAACAAAACACTTTCCTCCAAGCTAATGCTTCAGCAATTGTTGAGATAGTTCACTTTAGGTGTCCAATTCAGAAATGTTGCAATTTGATTGGCACTGTCTAAAATGGCTGAAAAAATACAGTTGGTGTAACTATTAGTATGATATAGTTAATACAAAGGCATTTAGCCCCAGAGTTTTCTTTGCCTGGGGGAACTAATGCTTTCTAGCTGTGCTACTAAGGCTACATAGAGTTATTTAGTAAAGAGGAGCCAGACTCTTTCCCAAGTGTCTAAATCCTAGGTTCAAAAATTGGTTTTATTTCTTATTGTAGCTGTCTTGTCTGAGAAGCAGTTTTCAGTATACTTGCTCGTTATGTACTAAAGACTGCACATAAATGTTTTCAAATAATTTGTTATCCTCCAGAGTGGATTGAGTTTTTTTTTTTTTTTTTTTTTTTTAGCAGTTTTAAAGTTGCTTTACTATCGCGAAATTAGTGCTTGATTAGCTGGATATTAAAAATATTTGTGTGTAGTATCTTTCTTATGTGAAATGGAAGAAAGGGGTCCTTGAGGCTGGGTTTAAGATTGCACATGGAACTACAGAGGCTGGTTTTGTTTCTTTTTGCAGGAAGTTAGAGACTATATGAGATTCAAATGTGTCATTGTTGACTCTGAAGGCATCAGGGTAGTTGGAAGAGTGAGGCATTTCAAATCTGGCAAGAAGAAAGGCTCATGCCAAAGCAAAACCAAATAAAAATGACAAAGTTACAAAAAGACATTGGGTATTTTACTTTAAGCCCTTCATCTAGAAAAAACTTCAGTGGGGTACTTTTTTCTTTCTTTATTAGCATAGGTGATTTTGAGTTTGTGTACCCATTTTGGCCTTGTGTCATCTCTTTCCCCTGCTGCCTTGTCACATTCTTTGTGGTTCCTTACCATATTTTCTTTTAGGGGAAGGCTGTGTGCACCTTTTAAAACAAGCATTTTAAATTTATTGGCGGTTTATGTTATTAAGAGTAGTAGTCTGGTGTTTTGACTTTGTCTTATGAAAAGAATCATGAACTGCAAGTAAAATCGTGTTAACTTACTTTAATGGTTAATGATATATTTAAAGAAGAAATAAGAGAGGGATATTAGAATCAATGTCTCTTTTGGTTTTCAGTTCAATTTTATACTTACTCTTCTTTGGCATTGTGTGTGCTTAAAACTAAAGTAAAAGGAATCTTACCAAAGATCTTTGAAGTCCTGAGAAGTGTCATTGGGGCCTCTGGAAACCTCTGGTACTCGGTTAGAAAGTTAGGTGGTGGCTGGGCGCGGTGGCTCACGCCTGTAATCCTAGCACTTTGGGAGGCCGAGGCGGGTGGATCATGAGGTCAAGAGATCGAGACCATCCTGGACAACATGGTGAAACCCTGTCTCCACTAAAAAATATAAAAATTAGCTGGGCGTGGTGGCACGGCCCTGTAGTCCCAGCTACTCGAGAGGCTGAGGCCGGAGAATCACTTGAACCTGGGAGGCAGAAGTTCCAGTGAGCTGAGATTGCGTCACCGCACTCCAACCTGGCGACAAAGTGAGACCCCGTCTCAAAAAAAAAAAAAAAAAGTTAGGAGGTGTGATTTTTCTGCCCAGTTTTTCTCCAGCTTTGGCACTTGTTTGTCACTATTTAGGTAAGTGAGAATATGGATAAAAGACAAAACCTGGATGTGAAGATAGTGAGAAAAACATGCTCCTGTCTAGGGATGGCTCCATCAAGCCTGGTGCCTGGCAAACACTGAGACAGCTCTCCACTTTCCTCTCCTCACCATCCATCCAGATCCTGTTTCCAGAGTGGCTCCCAGAACCATTATTTCCTTTCTGCCACTGACCTAGTTTTCACTTTCTACTTCCTTCCTCGTTTACCTTGTAGGCTCTGGACTGGTGTCTTTACTTCCAGGTCCGATCTTTGTCCATACCATCCTCTCAGTTACCAGTGCAGCATCTTTGTATGATGTCAACCAGATCATTCACTCTCCTACTTAAACTCCATCTGTGATTTCTCATAGCAGTGAGGTTAACATCTGGACGTTTTGCTCACAGGAGTTCCTTCATGCTCTAGCCGCTTTTCCAGCCTGGTCTCTGCTGCTGCCCCACTGTCTGTCTGGTCTATCTGCCCCCCGCTCATTTGAATAGCAACACAGGTACTTGCATTTCTTTGAGGGCATCATGTAGTTTTACGTATCTGTGGCCTTACCTATGTTTCTGTTGCCTGGAGAGCCGTGTTCTTGTTCTCAGTGCTATGTAGCCTTCAAAATGTAGCCCAAGCTGCTCTTCTTGGAGTAAAATTACCCTGCCCCGATTTAGATGGCCCTCCAACTGAGTACTTATCCCTCTTGCTGTAGTCATTGACTTACTCTTCTCTCTCTCTCCTTGCGCCTGTCAGGCCTTCTCATGAAATGACATATGCAGAAAAGTGGTAAGTTTCAAATGGCAAACTTGGGTAAATGAACAAAGCCATTCAAGGCCAGGGAAGACAGACCTGTAGTTTCCAGTCACCCCAACCTGTGCCTGGTCACCTTGAAGGCTGAGAGGATCGGTATCCCAAAACACTTGAACTTGCTTTTGACCCACTAGTTGGAAAGCTGCAGCAAATTGCAAACTTCTTGGAACAGGAATTTAGATGTTGTATCTCCAGGCCCTTAATCAACTGGCTATTAACCACATAGGTGTTTAAGAAATGTTTGCTTACGGAAGTTGTCACAAGGCAGCCTTAGAAATTCATTGTGAAGATAAATAACTTTAAGGTAGGAATACGTTAGTAAATAGTTACAAACTACTCTGCATTAAAGTTGGAGTACTGAAGTTGCTTTTCCATTGTGTTTTTCTTTTACCAAATTTCGTGTTAAAGATAAAGGGGGACGAGGCCGGCTTGATGGCCACGCCTGTAATCCCAGCACTTTGCGAGGCTGAGGCGGGCGGATCATGAGGTCAGGAGATTGAGAACATCCTGGCTAACACAGTGAAACGCAGTCTCTATTAAAAATACAAAAAATTAGCCAGGCATGGTGGCACGTGCCTGTAATCCCAGCTACTCAGGAGGCTGAGGCAGGAGAATCGCTTGAACCCGGGAGGCGGAGGTTGCAGTGAGCCGAGATCGCACCACTGCACTCCGGCCTAAGCCAAAGAGCGAGACTCCATCTCGAAAAATAAAAAAACAAATAAATAAGATAAAGGGGGAATAATGGAAGAAAGAAATTCGAGTATATCTTTCTGATTGGAAGAGGAGAAACTTTTTATTTTGTTGCAAATTGTGCAAGTGAATGTGTGTGTGTGTGTGTGTGTGTGTGTGTAACCTCCCCTAAGGCTAATTTCCTCCCATTCAGCATCCTCCTTCAAGGAATTTCACTGTAGATAGTGGTAATAAATTCACAATTGGCATGTTCTCCTTGATAACAGTACATCTGTGATATTTCTCTTTGGTCTTCAAGGACCGTGATAGACCTGTAGAACAATCAAGCAAAACCACAGAAAGTCTAAACTTCAACAGTGCGATTTTGTTTAATACAGAGATCATTCTTTCTGTCTGGGAAGATTTTATAGTCAAAGGAAAGAACAAATAGATGACAGGTTCCTTTTTTTCTTCTGTAAAACAATTTAATAACTTTCAGAGAATAGAGTGGTTAGAAAATAAACATTGCAGAAGAAAGCAAAAGGAGCACATTCTTATCCGTGACCGCAGGAGCTCTTTGGACTGGTTGGTGCCCAGCCAGGTTTCTGCCTGGGATGCCCATCGTAATCCTGCAAAGTTGAGGCTGATGTGGTTCCGGGGATGCTCGGCCCTTTGCTACCCCATCGATTGCTTTTGTTTTTGTTTGTGTTTTGTTTGTTTGTTTACCTTTAGTTGACAGTAATAAAAAAATGAGGCAGCAGACCAGCAGGCGAGTGCGGGACAGACGGCTGCACAGTCTGGCAATGCTGCCTTCCTTCATTAGAGCCTGCTTGCCATTTTATAACAGTGTGCGATTTATTTCCCCTAAATCTGTTTTCGTCTTATGGGATTTCAAGTTAGAATGCATATCTAGAGCCCAGAAAGCACAAAATAATGATCCCGCCCTTTGGTTTTTGAAAACCAGGAAGGCTTTCTGTTTCTTGTTAACTCTTTGTAGCCTGAAGGTAACTTTTTCTGTGTTCTTAAAAAGTATGAACAGAAATCAGGGATTATGATTTGAACATACTTGTAGGGGAGAAGTACTTTCAGATATGGTTTATTTTAAACAGATACTCCCTGATTATCTCTTTAGGTGTGGGACTTCTAAATATGTCACTAAACCTAGAAGGCTAGTTGTGAGTACACACATGAACTTTAAATACAGCATCATTAGACAGTTAATTACATTTAGCACAAGATGGTTCTTAACCTGAGATGCACCATTTGCAGTGATTTGGGGAGCTTTTGGTATGCAATGCATTCATCTAAATTGTTTGTTTACTTATTTGGCATAGAATTCCTGAATATGTGACATGGGTTATAATGCCTTTTTATTTTCAGACAATATCCTTGAAGGAAAGAACTCGGGCAGCTTTCTAAAGTCTCAAAAACCCTCTTTTTACTAGTTCAGTGTAGTGTTGAGGCCACTTTTTCTTTAATTTTTTTTAAACAGTTTTAGGCTGTTAAGATCCTGGAGGTCATGGTCATCACAGTGAAGCTAAGACTTGTTTTTTTCAGGTAGTGTGTATTTTTTAGTTGGTAGTTTCTTGAACTCACTGGGCACTGTGTGGGTTGACTTAAGATTGAGTAATTCATGCCATGGCTGTTTAATTTGGTGAAAAGCTGGCTATGATCAGAGAACAAACTGTTAGGAAGTGGTCCAGTTTTAAGTTTGCGTGAGTATATAAGTGGAGTATTTTGGGTTCATTCATCTCTTGCCAGTCTTAGTTGTTAAGTAATCTTATTGCATTCATATTTACATCATCCTCAGAATCTTGTGTTTCTGCCACTCTCATAAAAACTGACTCTGGTTTTTAAGGTAGAGCTTCATGCTTGGAATTAACCAGGAAAAGCCTCATTTATATCTCCAGCAAGAGGGACAGAGGGCCTGCACTGTGTACTTGCTGCCAGAAGTTTTTATAGTAATACTTTGTATCTAGGCTCTGGCTCTTACCATTAAATGTGCTTTTTATAGAGTACCAAGTTATAAATGTAGTGCAGCTACGGCATATTAATCTTACTGCAGAGATTTAATGAGGCAGTTGTTTTGCGATGGACACTATTGGGAGCAGAGAGCGACAGAGTTTTACTTTACCACTGAGCTGTAGAAATATTCCTTGCCTGGTAATAATTATAACCACATGATCTCTTAGTTTTTCTTTCTTTTGCCAGTGCTTTTCCATGCAAAAGTGGCTTGGAAGGAGGTCCATTTTGAGGCAGTGAAATGGATTGGAAATTGGGCTGTTTTCTCAGTAGTTTGACATTTTAGCTTTGATCAGGCATGGGATCCTTGTTGCACAGAGAGAAATATGTAAGATGAGTTTCAAGAATACAGATAGTCTTTGCCAGTCCACTGAGATGGCTTTTAGATATTCATTACTTTTACTTGACTTTTATATAGGTTATAAAAAGTAAATGTGGTGAAACCTCATTTTTACATGGACAGAATAGAATTTCTGCTGGTTGGCCTTAAACTGATCCCACACTTGAAATTAATTGAAGTCCATGGGTTTATTGCCTCCAACACTTTTAAGCCAGTGTAATTTTTCATTTCCCCCACAGTTGTAATTTTATTAAAGCAAGTTATAGCAATAACAATTCTTATGAAGAGGAGGATGAGACTGAGAAAAGAATCACCTGCCAGAGAACATAATCAGGGAAAAGAATGCTTCTTTTAAATTCCTATTTATAAGTAATGTTAACAAAATTGGAAACAGAAAGCTGCCACTTACTTTTGTAATAATAATTGTGCGTGTGTTCCAAAATTCAGCATTTTATCCAATCAGAACGATATAAATCCAGTGTCCCATAGCACCCTTTTCAGAGGATGAGGTGGAAAGTTGGTTGAGGAGGTGAGATCATTTGTGTTGAATGCAACATGTTTGGGCAGCATCATTTGTGGTAGGGGGAAAGAACTGGTGCCTGCAGCTATGACACAGTTTGTAGTTGCAGTGTAGAGAGTTTGGGGATATTTTAAAATATCACCCTTTGTGTGGATTTATAGCATAACAATGGAGTTGGGAGAACAATGATCCTTCCTGCAGTGGTGCTGGGGGCAGGGCAGTACTTACAGGCGTGGACCTTGTATTTATAACCCCTTAGGCTGAAGTCAGAGGTTTGAATGGCTAGCAGAGTAATACAATTATTTTTTATGATTGGATCTCAAAGGACTTTATAAAAACTACATCACTAAGTCCATGTGCCATTATTGAAGTGTAGCCACCTGTGGGAAAGAACTGGTTGACAGTGTAAGCTTTCTAGAATCTTCCTACATCAACTGGCATTAGGGATGCAAACCCCTAGCACAAATAAACACATCTTTTGAATGGGCAAAAAAGACTTTTTCATGGAAGTGGAGGCTGGAAAAATCTTACAAGGAGAGAGACTGAGATTCCAGTACTCATTACACCAAGGCATCATAGGCTATAATCGAACCCGCTTCCCAGAGGGTCCCTCTTAAGTGTTGACCTAAAAACAAATTCGCCAGTTGGCTGGAGCATGCATCCTAAAGTTGCAGCAGAAGTGAATAAGCTTGACTGCCTTCAGTCCCTGAAGGGTTCTATCTGTAAATGCAGAAGTGGAAGCAAAACTATTTTTTATTAGTCTTAAAATGACCCTCATTTTAATAACTAGCCACAGTGTTGGAAGCAGGGACTGGGGTCAGTTCTTCAGCTTTTAAGAGCGAAACCATCATGCATTCTTCTGTGTTTGTATTTTTGATACTGGATTCGTGGAAAGTGTCCATATTCTTGAATAATAAGGAAAGTGAGTTTTTATCATTTTTGTCTGTATAGTACTTAAAGTATTCACAGAGTCTCCTTATTTAAAAACAAACAGGTCTGCAAACTGGATGTGTAGCATTTAAATAATCATATTATAATTCAGACCTAACAGCGACATTTCCCTGAGTGCTATCAGTTTTTTTGAGAAACTAGAAACTCATGCTAAACAACCAAGAGTATTCATGAGTGCATGCTGCCTTCCAATAAGTGTTTTAATGGCGTAGGGGTCAGTTTGCCATAGTTGGGACAGTTATTTGTTTTCCTGAATTGCTGTCTTGTTTGGCAGTATTTCGTCACTTGGTTTTAGTTTGTCGGAGATCTTTGAATCATTGCCTTTTTTTTTTTTTTTTTTGCATCTGTAGCCCCACATGAAATATTTGAGAGAAGCAAACCCAAATATGGTGGGTCCTATAGTATCAGCTTTGGAAAATGTAGGCATGCAGGTGTTTTTTACTTTAGAGGTAACTGGTCTGTTCCTGTTTAAAGAGAAAATACCAGTAAAGAACTTTTAAAGGTAGTCTCTATTTTTTTCTCCTTCCCTTTCTCACCATCACTAAATAATATTTACTAAGCACTCACCTGGACATAGAACTGTGCTAGGCAGAGTACAAGACAAATGCAAAATCCCTGTGATTACTCCCCCAGGAATGAGCAGTCTCAATCCTGGTGTACTGAAATGAGCACTGTGTAGAATGTTGAGATAATAAGTTTCCAGATGGCAAATCAACCCAAATTACCAATGTACTTAAACAGTGTGTTCTTTTTGAAAAAACCCAACAAACGAAACTACATGCTCTTTGAGATGGGAATTTTGCTTTTTTTAAAGAACCCAAGAGATTATCAGATACGTTGTGATATAAGTTGATTTTGGCATATGTGAATCATTGGAAGGGTGGTGATATAGTTATGTTTATTGCAGATGTGAAGAAAGCCTCTAGAACAACCGCCAGACAAAAAAGAGAATATAAGTGACTTGTAGAAGAAGCATTCGTAGAAACGTGCTATGTGCAAAATAGCAGAAAACAATCTCAGAGCACAGGATATTGGTGTGGTGGCGTTTATGGACTTTTTTGAGAAATACTTGGTTATTTTTGATTCTGTGGATTCTTGATTGTAGCATTTAATGAAATATTTAAAATATGAAATAGCTGGGTATAGCAGTGTGTGCCTATGGTCCCAACTACTCAGGAGGCTGAGGCAGGAGGATTGCTTGAGGCCAGGAGTTGGAGGCTGCAGTGAACTATGCTAGTGCCTATGAATAGCCACTGCACCTCAGCTTGGGCCACATAGTAAAACCCATCTCTGAAAAGCAAAATTTAAAAAAATTGATTATATTTATATTTAAATTATATTTATTGTAGCCATTAAAAGTAATATTGTAGTCATATAAAAATGTGACTACAGATAATGTCTTGCCTATTTCTTAGGTATCTTGATACAGTTCTTTTGTAACCACTTCATTGACTAGTCAAGGCCTTATAGAAAATAGAAATCTCTGGTTTAATTTTACTGTATTTTGAGATATAGCTTATTTATGACTTTGGAGGACTTTTTGCTACTGGAAATCAGTGACCCATAAATTCAGTCACTGATTGTATTACCCTATTATTTTAATTTCCCCCAAAGAGATACTCTTCTGCCCCCTCCCCACAGTTCCTTTCTCCCTCCCTCTTTGGGAGGAATTGAGTCAAAAGACAGCGTCACTAATCAAAAAGCATTTATTGAGCTCTAAGTAAAAGCATTCCACGTGCTTTTCTCTCCCTGTACTCCCGCACCTCTCCTTGCTGTTTGTGTATCATTTTTAGGGTTAAAATGGAACTATTTTTAATTTTCACAACATCTAGTTTTTCAACACTAGTAATGCCATCTCAAGTTGTTGACTTCATTATTATTTATAATTGCTTTTCACATATCTTATTTCACTTTTTTGGATAATTCTGAAAACAAGAGACATACATTTATACTTGAGTTTGCGTTTGTAAGAATGTTTTTGCTGTGTGATACAGCTTATTTTGCTATCAGTGTCTAACAAATAATGGAGTAGCTGTGTGTTTTGACCAGTTTATAAGTAAAGGTCAATTTTGTGCCTATGGTGATTACCTTAGCTTATTCTAGACTTTCGGCTAATTCTGGTAATTTCCCACGAAAGAGTATATTTAGCAGAAAAAGAGTTCATTCTTAAGCACAGTGGGTTTTTTTTTTTTCTTTTGCATTGGAGACTGTTTAATTTTAAAAGTGATTTGTCTCTCTCTTTTAAGCAAAAACTAAAAGGCTATGAAAAAAATGGCAAAGTCAATCTTAGGAGTAGACGAGTGATTTGATGGGAGAGATAGGAAAAGGGCTACATGGTGGGGAAAGGGAAGAAGGCCTTTGATGATCACTAACTGAATAATTTTAGGAGAGGCTCACTTTTGATTCTCCTGTAATAAAATCTGCAATGAAGCCCTCCTATTGCAACTTCAAGGAAAATGGTGTTTCTGTTTTTGGTAGCAAGAAGATTAAACGTTACTTTAAAAGAACCTGTCTTTAAACCCCATACTTACAGTGTTGATTTTTTTTCAGACCCCAACTGTAAACTTGAAGACAAGACTGAAGATGGAGAGGCACTAGATTGTAAGAAGAGGCCGGAAGACGGGGAGGAGTTGGAAGACGAAGCTGTGCACAGCTGTGACAGCTGCCTCCAGGTGTTTGAATCGCTGAGCGATATCACAGAACACAAGATTAATCAATGTCAACTGACAGGTAAACAATACTTATCACTTTTTTGTCTTCTTGTACTGTTCTATTTCTGATTTTTTTCAGTTTGTTCCTTTATGTGCTTTTCTCTTCAAATTATTTTATTCCTATGCTTGAATACCTAGCTAACTCTAGAGGTGCTTTTGAAAGAATTCTGAGATGGCTGTTTGGGGTAACCTCAGTGTCACAGCCCTCTTAGATTTTGAAATGCACCTAGATGTTAAGAGCTAATGAGTGTATTTTCTTTTTTAATTTTTTTTACATGATGCCATTTAGGAGCAGAACATGAATATTGGATGACTAATGTATTTTAAAAATCCTTTGAATACCTTTTCAAAGACAGCATGAGAAAGGAACAGGTTAGCTTAGATAACACTTCCTGAAGGAAACCTTTTCTGATCACCCTCTGCCTGAGTTAGCCAGGTTTTGCGTTCCCATAAAGTTTAATGCTTATCCTTGAGCACCACAGTTCTCACTGGGTATGTTCATTTTTCCATCTCACTCGTTAGACTGAAAGCTCATGGATGGCTGAAATTGTGTCTTATTCATTCTTGCATTATCTAAGCCTAGCACAATACCTGGCCTATAGTAGGTACTCATTAAGGCTGGGAAGTTATTCTGCTATGCAATTCCTTGGAAGAGACATATTTAAAGCAACATGTTGCATAGCGTGTTTGATGTAATGGCTAAATAAAACTGGGACTCAGTTTACCAAATATCTACCCCCTTTAAAATATATCCTACAAGAACGCATTCTATGAGCCTGGGTAGGGCATTTTAGATAGAAGTCTGTAAGATACACATCTTTCCACTCTTCCTGTTTGAAGCTGATGCCACTCCTATGTGTGTGTATGTGTGTGTCTCTCTGTCTCTGCCTCTTATTTTCCCAGCACAAATCTTTCTTCAATTAAGCGAGTATGGGAAATGTGTTTACTGGACAAGTGGTTCTCTGACTGTTTTCCACAGCATATTCATATTTTTATAAGATTTTAAAGTGTGTTCTATTTTAACAAGGTTTTCTGAACGGATTATTGTGGAATGTTGGATTAAATCCATTAAATAGACTTCTTTATTAAAAGTGCCTTGTGGCTTTTCTCTTCAAAAAGGGATTGCAGTGAGCAAGTTTATTAGGCCCCAGAATCATCTTCCTTTCAGAAAACTCATAAACATTTTCTGGAACTAAAGTTTGAGAATCGATGTTGCTTATATAAATATTGGCCATACATATATATTTTACAGTTTATATATGCTTCTAGGGAGCAACTTTTATTTAGATACAATTTCAAACATACAGAAAACTTAGAAAAATAATATAAGGAACTTCCATATCATTTACCTGATTCACCAGTTGCTTACATTTTTCTCCATTTACTTTATTATTCTCTTTTTCTCTCTCCTATAGCATTTCTTTCTTAATCATTTGAGAGAAAGTTGGAGACATCACACCTCTATAAATATATCCTTTGTATTTCTGAAGCAAAAATCTATTCTCTTACATATCTATAGTATACTTACTGAAACTGAGGTTAGTCTTTAGGCCAGGTGCGGTGTCTCACACCTGTAATCCTAGGGAAGCCGAAGCAGGTGGATCATCTGAGGTCAGGAGTGCAAGACCAGCCTGACCAACATGGTGAAACCCCATCTCTACTAAAAATAAAAATTAGCCAGGTGTGGTGGCACGGGCCTGTAATCCCAGCTACTGAGGAGGCTAAGGCAGGAGAATTGCTTGAACCCGGGAGGCATAGGTTGCAGTGAGTCGAGATCACACCATTGCACTCCAGCCTGGGCAACAAGAACGAAACTCTGTCTCAAAAAAAAAGAAAGTTAACGTTTAATACAAATAGATACAACTATCTAATTCACAATCCATATTTAAATTTCAGCAGTTGTCTTAATAATGTCCTTGGTAGCTATTTTTTCCCCTCATCCAGGATTCAGGATCATGCATAACATTTAACTGTCATCTCTTTTACCTCCTTTAACCTGGAATGTTCTCTGAGCCTCTCTTTGTCTTTCCTGACCATGACATTTTTGAAGAGAAGCTACCAGTTAGTTTACAGAATACCCATCCATTTGGGTTTGTCTGATGTTTCCCAAGGATTAAATTCAGGTTACATCAGCTCCTGTAGTATTCAGGCTCCAAAGAAGCCGGAATCACCAAAGAAGTGATAGGCGTCCTTCTCAGTGCATCAGATCAGGAAGTACATGATGTTAGTTCGTTACGATGTTGATGATGTTAACACTGAATATTTGTTTAAGGTGGTGTCTGCCAACAGTTTCCATTATAAAGTTACCATTTTCTCTTTCTACATGGTTAATAATTTGTGGGAAGATAACTTTGAAACTGTATAAATATCCACATCTTCATAAAATGTTTTGTTTACCTACCTTTTTTTTTTTTTTTTTTGAGATGGAGCCTTGCTCTGTTGCCCAGGCTGGAGTGCAGTGGCATGATCTCGGCTCACTGCAACCTCTGCCTGCTGGGTTCAAGTGATTCTCCTGCCTTAGCCTCCCAAGTAGCTGGGACTACAGGTGCACACCACCATGCCCAGCTAACTTTTTGTACTTTTTAGTAGAGACAGGGTTTTGCCATGTTGGCCAGGCTGGTCTCGAACTCTTGGCCTCAAGTGATCCGCCTGCCTTGGCCTCCTAAAGTGTTGGGATTACAGGCGTGAGCCACCATGCTCAGCCATACTCACTGTTTTTAGGTCTATTGCAAGTTCATAATTTTTCTATTTGTTAGCCTACTGTAATATTCTTTCTTATTCATTTGTTTATTTGTATATTCATGTTACCGTCATCTTTTGGGTTTTTATTTTATTCAATCAGTCATAATTCATTACTTTCATTGTATTGATACCCAGATTGCCATAGATCTAGCCAATAGGAGTCCCTTCAAACAGGATCCTGTATGTGTTTAATATGCCTCCATCATTATTTGAGAACTTTAGTTTCTGGTGCAAATTGATGCTCCAGAATCATCACGGTCTTTTCTTGTCCTAGTCCTGCAATCAGCCAGCAATTTTCTTTTCTTTTTCCTTTCTTTTTTCTTTTTGTTCTGCTGGTTCTTTATGAGGACAAAGGTATTTAGAAACCAAGATATGGATACTATGTATACTCAGTGCTATAGGTATACTATTACTTATAGACCTCAGTAGACAGAAGTAGGAAATGTACATGCATACTTACTAATATGTAATACACATATAATATAGTTCATAAGATTCACACATATACAAGTATATACACATACGTGTATTTTTCTCTACCCAATAAAAACCGTGTGTTCATACTGATACCTCCCATTCAATTCGGTACCTCAGGTACATCCTAGTCTTTTTCCTTTGTGTATTTCTACTGCCTTCTTTAACAGAGAGAAACCTGGCTTCCGTTATCCTTACTAATATGTTCACTCATTTGCTTGAGCCTAGAATATATAGTAAGTGGTTTCAAAATTGCTTACTGATACCACCATGATAGGCAAACTGAGTTTAATATTTGTTTATAATTGTTAATGCTGTAATTTTTAGTGCAGCATTTACATATAGTGAAATTCATAAATTATAAGTATAAAATTTGGTGAACTTTGGCAAAATAAATACACCTATGTGACATGCCCTTCTTAAGATATAATTTCATTTTAGAAAGTTCCCTCATGCTTCTTTCTGATCAATAATGCTCCACTGGAAGTAACCAGTTTTTGAGTTCTTTTAACTATAGATCCATTTTACCTATTCTAGAACTTCTTATAAATGAAATTATACAGCGTGCACCCTTTTTTGGTGTGTCCAGCTTCTTTTGTTCAGCATAATGTCCATGAGATCCGTTCATATTGTTGTGTATATAAGTAGTGTGTTTCTTTTTATTGCCGTGTAAGATTCTACTATATGAACATATCATTATTTGTTTTACATTCTCTTGTTAGTGGATACTTTGATTATTTTTAGTTTTTGACTATTATTGAGTAAAGTTCATAATAGTCAACCTTCTATGTGGATCTTTTTGTGGACATGTTTTATTTCTCTCATTAGGAATAGAATTGCTGGGTCATTGGGTGAAGGGCGTGAGATATGATATGTTTAATCTCTATTAGAAACTTCCAAACCCTTTTTCAGAATGATTGTACCATTGACACTCCCACCAGCCATAGATGAGAGTTCTGGTTGTCGTACGTGCTTGCTAACTTTTATGTTGTCCATCTTTAATTTTGACATTCTGTTTGGCATTTTTTGGTATTTTTTGTGGATTTTCTAGCTCATATATATTTAATTGGCTTCATTTAAGGTGTATTTTTCCTAGAACATATCATTTTTGGAAAATCCCATTAAATGCAGATAATTAGTAAGATGCCATTTTCAGTAGAATAACTGGTGCTTTAAACAAAGCTTTGCTCATGTAGAATCAGCACTAACATTAGGATAAAGACATGGGAACTTCAGCATGCCCACTGGACTGACATGGCAGTGTGTATTAATCTAGCAAGAAATCCTGTCTTTGGTAAGAGTGGGTCCTCTCTCATGTTAAAAGTTATTTTAAAATTCATATAATTTAGAAAACAACCTTCAAGTTCTACTTAGTGAATAGTTAATTTTTACTGAGTGTCTGCCCTATAGTTATTCTTATGTTCAGCTCTATGAAATTGAATCGAAGCAAAAGGCATTATTCCTATCTCATACAACTTTAATAATATCTGTGCAGGAAGTGCTGAAGTTTCCACATATGGTATGGCAAAGATTACATTTATGAGTTAAATTTTTAAAAAAACTGATAAAATGTTTGGTTTATTTTGGTCTGAAGCTTTCTGAATGTAGGGAATCTGTTCTGTGGTCACATACTACAGAGGTGAGTCAAAGGTAGAAAAGAAGAGGCTGTGCGTGGTGGCTCCTGTCTGTAATCCCAGCACTTTGGGAGGTTGAGGTGGGCAGGAGTTTGAGACTAGCCTGGCCAAAATGGTGAAACCCCGTCTCTACTAACAATACAAAAAAGTTAGCAGGGCGTAGTGGCACACGCCTGTAGTCACAGCTACTTGGGAGGCTGAGGCAGGAGGGTCGCTTGAACCCAGGAGGCGGAGCTTGCAGTGAGCTAATATCGTGTGTCATTGCACTCCAGCCTAGGCGACAAGAGTGAAACTCTGTCTCAAAAAAAAAAAAAAAAAACCCAGCAAACAGACAAAGAAAAACTAGAGCCTTACTTGTCACTTGTTGAAGCACATGTCCAGGGAAAGTATCTGATGAATCTTATTTACCTGTTGATTGTTGTTCAGGATGATTTCTTTGGGATGGTGGTAGATTCGGGAGGCAAAGTAGAAGTGGAGGCCAAGGAGGAAGCAAAAAAAAAAAAAAAAAAAAAAAAGGGGGGGAGAAACGAAGTCAGGAATGATCCACGTTTGTTGAAGGTGTTAATGTTGAAGCTTGAGTTGGCTGAAGGTTACCCTCCAGTCTGATCTGGAAAAGATTAAAGACACTTGAAAGCATTTTAATTAAAAAAGTAATGTGATGCTTTTGCCTTCTTGCTTGGTTAAAGCCTTTTAGTCTAAGTTGGGAGGTCTGACAGTTCCAGTGTTTGCTTCCCACTGCTTGAATTCACTCTTGTTGCCGCTTCCCCACCCCTTACCCCCCGGCTGACAAAGTGCTGCATTTAGCAAAGGAAGGTATTTTTATATATACATTCTTTTTTTGCCTCTTAGTTTTATTACTTTTTTCTTTCCTTGTGGTTTTTTTTTTTTTTTTTTAATTCGTTTTGCCTTTTAACTTCATTCAGCCCCATTTGCATCTTTGCTGATTTTCCTCTAATTCCGGTCCCTTCTCTAAGATTCTTGATTTCCTTGTCCATATTTTCTCCTTTCCTTTCTCCCTGCCTGTTTCGTGGTCTTATCTTGCCGCTTTCTCAATTTGTTCTTTGTTCCTTATGGATTCCCTTCTGTTAATCTTGAAGTCATTCCTGACGTGTTTGGCCCTACCCAGCTAGACCATTGCCTGCAGACTTTGATGAACAATCTGTGTAAAGAAAGAGGGAATCCTGAGCAGTGTACTAGAGGGTTAATTATAGAGTACGATCAGAAGTGAAAGCTATCTTACAACTTGTTGATTTGCAAAATAACAGAAAAGGGATATATTCTATGTTCTGATGCCTGTGTGGGTTACTCAGGGTAGTTCTGTTATGAGAGAGCCATAGAAACCCTGTCTTAGGTTTTTGCCTTCTTTTAACTGAGGGTTTTCTTGGTAACTTAAGATTTGTTCCTTTGGTGACTTTCATCCCCAAGGGTGACGCACATTCCTTGGAGAGCCTGCCTTGATGAAAACATTTTCACTCCATATCAAAAGTCTTGAAACTGAGCCAAGGCCAGACCAAGCCTTTGGAGATGAAGGTCAAGTACAGAAGAACAAGATGATCAATTCTAGACCCAGATTTGAAAGTCAGCTATAAGATTATGTGCCAGGTCAAATAATGATTAGCTGTCCATGTGGACTGAAAGTTTAGACAGTGGATCCTGCAGGGATAAAGAAAATGCTAGTGTCACACACAGCTCATGGAGTCTGTCACTGAGAGGGTATTCTAGAATGTGGACAGTTTTCTGGACAAGCATCCTTGATCTAAGAAAGAACAGAACAGTCCCTGAAGATAGCAAAGGATGTGGTGACACTCACAGATGAGTTCTTTCTCCTTTGTCTCATGGTGCAATTTTTCTGGATTCTACAGTCCAACATGTATAAGTAAGTTATGTATCATCCCTGCTTGAAGGAATAGGGGGAAAGGTGAAAGAAAAAATTAAATCCCTCTCTTCGATTTTAGCAATACATGGAAACCACCTGTCTTGCCCCAGCCTTGCTGTCTTTTTCCTGGAGGCTAGGAAGGCAGGGGAATCAACACTCTAATGCTGTTGGGACTCTCTGATGCAGAAGACAGATTATCAAAATACATATTTAAAGAAGGAAAAGCACAGAGAACCTCTCATTTTACTAATCCACAAACCCTATCATTTCTTGCCAATTCCCTCAGGGGGTGGGGAGGGCTGGAAGCCAGAGGGGTCTCATCACACTGCTCAACAAAGATTTAATAGCAGGGTGCTATGGGGAAGGCTGAGATTACAGAGACTTTGTTATGCTTACAAAACTGAGTAAGAACTAGCATTGTAAATCATCAAAACTAAGCTACACTTAACAGGATAAATGTGTAAAGTGCATTGGTAATACTCTGTGCTTGTTGTTCTGAGTCATTTTTCTCTTCTCTCCTGCTAATTTGCAAACTTGAGTTGTCTGTTAAGTGTTCTTTCACATCATTAATGTGAATTGCCTGGGCGTAATTGCAGAAAAAACTAAATAGCATTGTATTAGTTCTTAACCGTCTGGTCTATACTATTGGTAGATGAGTGTGCAGAAATATGTGTGGTAGTAATTCTGCTGTAGTTTTGGGGAACATATTTGTAGACCAGATGTATAAAGCCCTACCCAGGGTTGTGGCTTCTTTACAAATATTCTTCCTGTTCACATTTTTGAGGAAAATGAACTGAATTGGTGAGTGGATGTTGTTCATCAGTGTAAAGTAGTACGTCCATTTAATTTTGATTTAAATCTCATGAAACTTCCTGGAAGCTTCATACAATTTTTGTGAGCTGAAAGCTTCTACACATCTAGAATATCCTTATTATTTGGCCAAATAATTTTTTTAAATGTGAAAGTGAGTATACATGTATCATATTGTTGTGGCGAATTAAAGACTGGTTCATTCCAATGAACAATAAAGTGCTCTAACAGCTAGTTCTGTTGGCAGTGGGAATAAGGGAGATGAGTAGTTTACAGAATGAAGCATCGTTTTCATAAAAGCAGATTGAAAGTGCTTAGAACCTTTTTTTTGCTGTTTTCCTTATCAAACCATTAGTTGAAATAAATTACATGAAATAAATGTGATATTTTAACTTTTTAGTTCATATTAATTAGGCTTAAGGCATTGTAAGTTTTATTTGCATATTTCTATATTAATTTCTATATTAATTCATTATTCATACTTTATTAATCATTTATATGTTATTAATTTATCTGTTTCTATATTAGGCTTAAGGCACTATAAGTTTTATTTTCCTGTTTCCTTCCATTTTGATCAGTTCCTCATTTTGTACCTAAAATATGTCTGTTTTTAGCCTACTTCAGTCTCCAAATCTCCCTAAGCCCCCAAAATGCAGTTTCATGGCCTCCATAGATTCCATTCTCCAGTCCACCTCTATATGTGTTTTACTTTCAGACTAGTGATTTCTAAATGCACTGTCATAATATGTATTTACTAATACATTACATATATACATGCATTATACAACATTCACAAAAATAGAAATTAAAAAATTAGGTAAAGATGAAATAAACAGAGTTTAAAAATAATTTTATATTATTTTGAAGTCCTGGTCCATGTTTGTTTATTTTGGTAATTCATTTTAATGGCTGTTAAAACGGAAAAAATACTTCACAAAACCTCCAGAGAGAATGTATGTTATTCTTTCCCATGAGGTTGTTATCAATGGTGGGTATAAGTTCACATTTCAAATAACTTTTCTGATAATCTCACTTCTATGCTTTTGTTTTGCCAACTTCCAGTCAGCTCTGAGGAAACTGTTTCTCCCCCTCCCCTTTCCCTTTCATATGGTAGGTGACAAGGAGCTTTTACTTGGTGTGGAAGGGCCAGATTTGCCGTTTTCTTGTTGATTACTTGCGCTTGACTATCAATATCCTGCTGTTTTTTTTGCAGAAAACTTTTAAAATCAGTTGTCATATTTTGAGGATTTTGCATGAATTAGATTAGTTAAAATTAAATATGCTGATCTATAAGTCCACTTTGCTGGACACCATAGACTGCATTAGTATGAGATGGGTTGAAAAGGGCAGGAGAAGCCAGCCCACCCAGCTGACTGGAGTACTGTTTATCTCCTTGCTCTCAGGAACTGGTTACTACCTGGATGGCTATTTCTGATCGGTGTCTGTTCTGATTGGTTCCTTACTATTCAGAGTATCCTCTGTCCTGCAGGATAATGTACCCTGTACTTTAGAGACCATTGTTCTTGACTATCACTTATTTCATGAGGTTAAAAAAAAGCTCACCAAATCTTTGCTCCTCTCAGTTTTAGAGAAAGTGGTGGGGCTGAGTGTGTCACTTTGTTCAACTGTTAGGGCTCCGACCGAGTTCTTCCATGCAGTTACCAAAGACAAAGTGATCATCCATAGTTGGTTCCGACTTCTGAACTGTAGGCTGAGTACGCTTCCTTTTCCAGTTTTGGAGGTAGGGTCAGTTCAATCGTTACCTAGCTTGTTCAGTCATTATACAAGCTTTGTTATTTTCACATCGATTTTGCTGCAGCAGAATTTTTTGAATATTAGGACCTGGTCTGCCATTCTCTTTTTGATTTGTAAAATTGTAAAATTTGTAAATTTGTAAAATTTGTAAAATTCGCTACCAAAACATGGATATGAAATAATTATTTTTAGATCTGTTATTTTCTGAAAGCTCTTTGAATGCTTGTGAGTATTGTAATTGGGATTTATGAAAGGACTGCCTGTACTGATGAATATGTTTTCCCAGTATAAGTGATGATCTATTACATTAATTAACTTACTAAAATTAAGTTTGGATTTTGAAAGGGTAATGTAAGAAATATTTCTCTGTAATTTTGATGTCCATATTTTATTAGGTATTTTTACTTTTAGCCTGCTTGGATAACTTGTGATTGATAAGAAAGCTGCTGATTATGAATGAAAAGTTTTTGAAGGATGTAATCTCCTAGAAATTGAAAATAAATGGGTGTATTCACTTTAATTTTTACAAGTGTAAAACCTAAGTGGAGAATATCTTATATTAGTTGTAACAGTATTCATAAATCACCTGTTTCTTGACTAATTTGAGTTTTTAAAAATTACTCTTTTGAAATGAATGGAATTCAAGAAGTAAATTAGCATTATTTGTCTGTATATAAGAAAATGTTACCTTTGGATGTCTGCAGAACCACAGCGGTTTTATATAAATTGTTTTACCTTAGTTGTATAATTAATAATCAATATATAATGATCTAACTGTGTGGTTTCAGGATTCATTTGCCAAAAATTGTAAATAAAATGTCAAGAACACAAGCCATGGGAGAATATCTTCAAGAATTTCTCCCATGTCCTTGATGGTCATTGATGGTAATTAAAGCTGTCAGTTTGTCCCTGTGGAGAAGTATAAAAATTATAAATGAAGGGCTGTATTTGGGATGTGGAGACAGTGTGGTCTCTTTTGTGGGGAAGAGGAATTAAAAGAGACCCACTATTTCTTAGGCCCTCTGCAGTCATTTGGTCTATCTTGTAAGCACCAGTGTTTAGCTATTTGGATACAGTTGTATGCACATAAGGGCTCTGCCACATTTAACCTGTTTTCAAATGTGAAATTCAACATGGTAAAACATGATAAAAAGATGTTGAATTTTTTTTTTTTTTTTTTTTTTTTTTATATTTTTGCTTGACTCATGTTGTTTTTCATGTTCTCTACTTAAGATGCTTGTGACCTTTATCTGTTTCCTTTTATAAGGAGTGGGTTACTCAAAAAGCTGTTAAAAGTAGACTATTTCCACACCTTTCTCTTTGTGCTAAGTCTATGTCTGGGGATCTTGTCTTTAGGGAATGGTAGCAATGTCACAGAGATCTATGACCTCTTAATAGGTCTTGGGAGGGGAAGGCAGGAATCATTCTACACTGTGCCTCAGGGCTTAGTTCCTTTAAACTTCAAGGAATTGGACTGGAACTCTTCACTCCTCCTTTCTTTCGGTTTTACCTTCAGGGGAAATTGATCGATTAGAGGTGATTATTCCACAAACTCTGAACCCTTTCCCCATCTTTGTTCCAACTGGAGCTTCTCAAAGTTTAAAGGGATTGTGTCTCTTGGGTGAACTGTAGAATGAATTTGAGTAGATTATTGGGCAGAACTCTTTGAACACACATTAAAAGTGCTAAAAAATATATTTGTAACAGAAGAAAATATTTGAAGCAAAAAGGTAAGGAAACATTCATTTCAATATAATTATAATGTAATTATATGGGTTATTTTTGAGCAAAAGATTAGCTGTTAGAATGTAGAATCATAGTGCTTCAAACCAAGAAAATAACAGGGTCAGTGCAACAAATGGGCAAATGTTCAAAATCTGAAGGGTGGGTAAGAACCCAATAGGACCAAAGACAATCATAAGAGATTGGGTGTATGTAGGTCTTCTACTAAACATGGCAATATTCTATTAATTGATGGCTCTCATTCTTGTTTTCTAACTTAACAAGAAAGGATATATACCTATTCTCTTTTGTTTTCTTTGTATGTATAATATATTTGCCTTATGGACACTATATCATATATGAAATATATTTAATACCACATCATTCTAATCTCCGCCCCCTTTTGTTTTGTTTTGTTTTAAATCTGACTCTTAGACTCTACCTACTCACGGAGCAGAATTAGCTCCCCCTGGTGACTAAATAAAAACGTAGACAGGATGTTTGGGGCCATGAGCTTCATTAATTTTGGCCTTTAAATGCATAGTTAATATTAGTATGCGTATAGTAGGCAGGTACACTGAACTGCTTTTCAAGTAAAAATTCCAATTAGTCTTGAGAAATGTTGATTTTAATGTCAGTTTATCTATGTAATGAAGACTCATCCATCTTGTGTGGCTTTTTTGGAGTTGTGCCCATTTTGATGACCTCAGACCTCCTGGTTTTCTGCTGTAGGAGATACTAGAATAGACGGTAGATATGCAGATCTCTTGTGAACTAGGAGCTGGTTATAAAAGCAGAAAATAAAAGTAAGAGCAGCCATCAATTTACCTATCTCCATCATTCTTGCAAAATAGACTTATAGAAAAGATTGTCATTGTTAAAAAATTTAAAAAAATATATTGTTTTAGAAAAAGCACTATTATACATTCAAACACTAAGATATATTTTTTTGATTGTACCAACAAAACATTTTTCCATTTAATTTATGAATTATTTAAAATGTATATTTTTATTACTCAGATTGCATTTAAACTTAACTTTTTCTATTTTATAAAACTGTTCCCCTTCATAATTAAATTATCAGGTTGACAGACTCTTGAGAATGCTTTTATAATCTTTTTAAAAAGAAATCTGTCAAATCTATTATATACTTACTATTTCTTTTATTTATTTATTTATTTATTTATTTATTTATTTATTTATTTATTTATTTTGAGACGGAGTCTCGCTCTGTCGCCCAGGCTGGAGTGCAGTGGTCGGATCTCAGCTCATGGCAAACTCCGCCTCCCGGGTTCACGCCATTCTCCTGCCTCAGCCTCCCGCTTACAATTTCTTATACCTAATTTTATTTTCTATGCAAAGTATTTGCTTTTCACCAGTGTTTTATGCTGGTTATTAAAAAGCCATGTCTTGTGGCTGTATGATCTGATTTAATATTTATATTCAATATTATATATATTATGCATTTAAAGGGAAAGATTTACAATTTTATGTGAGAGCTCATATTGGAGTTGCTTCTTTGTTCCTCTTGTTCTGAATAGTTTTCTATACTTTTCTACCCCTCTTTTTTTGCTTTTCTTCCTTTTCCAAGGCCATAGTTTTTGGGCACAAGCCTGAGTCCATTGATTTGTTCATTTCTTTTGTTTTTCCAGCAAAGTGTCTCCCTTTTGGGAGAAAGAATACAATCTTCTAACCTCAATCATTTCTTACCATCCCCTTCTGTGGCCTGCAGAAACCTAAGCGGAGCTTCTCTTGGCGTTATTGATACTATTTTGTCACTTGGCTTGAAGCGATGGTTATGAAGTAGATTAGATGAACACAGCATCCCCTTCCCCCAGTTAATTTCTGCCTCCTTCCATTACCGCTAACTTCCTTCTGCAAATAGTCTGCCTGCCCTTTGCAATTCATTAGTCCCAGCGCCTAGCAAAAGAGCAAAGAACCATGCTTTGCTTTAACTTTTGCTAATGGTCACTCACAGATGGAACTTAAGTTGGTGCCTGACAGCTATATAGTGATAGCTTTCTTCTTATGAACACCAGACTCCAACTGACAATTGCTTAATAATATAAATATTATTACATGGAGTAGATATTGCAGTTTGGCTTAATAAAATGTGAAGTGTATGGCACCATTTCTTGCTACACTAAGAAGACCATCCACAAGTAGTGAAATGAATAGCACCTCCCAGTAGTGTGTTTTCCCAATACCACTGTGCGTTTATCAACAATTCAGTTCAATAAACATCTGTTAAGATCCTACTTTTTGACCAGTAAATCCTGGGAATACAGGTTCCAGGATATTCTGAGAAAAAAAATAATTTTGGAAGGGGGCATGGGGAGTGTCATTAAGGCCAACTTGGCACATCGGAGTGGTTTCCTGGAGCACATGATGTCTTTAGTGATGAGCAAGAGTTAGCCAGGCCAAGAAAGGGAAAGAGGTGCTTCAGGTCGACAGAGGAGAAAGAATAGGAAAGAGGTGTGAAGCAGCATAGAATCTGCTGGGCAATTTTATGCCATAGAAAATGTGTAAGATGGAGAATTAATGAGAGAATAAGAATGTATTAGTTATTTTGTATAAAAACAACAGCGATGTATTTTCTCCAAGTTTCTATAGGTCAGGAGTTTGGCAGCAGCTTTTCCCGGAGATCCTAATCCAGAGTTTCTTATGAGGTTGCCATCAAGGTGTCAGTCAGGGCTACAGTTACCTGGTGGCCTCGACGGGGCTAGAGTATCCACTCTTTCTGTTTGTTTGTTTGTTTTGAAATGGAGTCTTGCTCTGTTGCCCAGGCTGGAGTGCAGTGGTGTGATCTCGGCTCACTGCAACCTCTGCCTCCCAGGTTCAAGTTACTCTGCTTCCTCAGCCTCCTGAATAGCTGGGATTACAGGCATGCACCATCATGCCCAGCTAATTTTTATATTTTTAGTAGAGATGGGGTTTTGCCATGTTGGCCAGGCTAGTCTCGAACTCCTGACCTCAGGTGATCCACCCACCTTGGCCTCCCAAAGTGATGGGGTTACAGGCATGAGCCACTGCACCCACCCTGGGGTAGCCACTTCTTAGCGTAATTGCGTGGCTTCTGCCTGAAGACCTGTCAGGGGGCTTCACTGCAAGGGCCTTTCTGTAGGGTAGCTCTTGACATGGTGATTGGCTTTTCTTAGCGTAAGTACTTTGAGAGAGACAGACAGACAGACAGCAGAGACAGATACATCAAGATGGAAGCTGCAGTGTCTTTTATGACCTCGTCCTAGAAGTGGCATAACGTTACTTCTGCCATATTCTACTGGTTGCACAGATCAACTCTGGTGTGTGCGAGAGAATTATACAAAGGTGTGATTACCAGGAGGTAGGGATCATTGGAAGCCATGTTGGAGCCAGTTACTGCAATGAACCAGGAAAGGAAGGCAAGATCTGGAAATGGGGAGGCCATGCCAAGAGCTTAAATTTGATTCTCTGGCCGGCATTTTTCAGACTGCTCTGAGGAACTTCAGAGATATCTGCCAGGTAGGGGTGGAGGCAGGGAGTTGAGTTAGCGGGATTCTCCATTCCCTGCAACCAGAGCAGCCCAGGATGAACATTCAAGTCAGAATTCATTTGAGTTTTGAGTTTAGAGGTTTAAGAATGTTCAGTAATTACTGTTTTAGGCAATGGGTAACCATCAAAGATTTTATGCAGGGTAGTGAACACATATTCAGATTAGATTATATTTTGCAGAGTTAGATTGGAGAAGGAGCATTGTAGGGGGAGGATTTGAGATAGGAAGCTCTTGCAGTTGCACTAGTAAGAGAAGATGGGATCAAAACCAATGCAGTGGTCATAGGGTGGAGAGGGTGACCAAATTCAATAAATATATCGGAGTTAAAATCATCCAGATGTAGCAATTGATTAGTTGTGTCTCTGAATTCCTCAGCTGTATTGGGTGGCCATCACTCGATACTAGGAAAAATAAAGAAGCAAGATTGGAAGTTAGAATGGTGGGTTCCCTTTTTGCTTATGTTAAATCTGAGGTACTTTTCTGGGTGGAATTGTTTAAAGCACCAGTTGTGTACTTAGGCCAGAACCCAAAGGTAGACATCAGGCCACTTACATACTTTTTTTTTTTTTTTTCTAGAATTGTGGTTTAGTTTTCCCTTTATGAGTTGTCTAAGTTTCTCTCCAGCCGTACTCCAACTTTTGTAACACTGTTTCTGATTCAGCTTTTTTTTTTTCTTTTTCTTTTTAATAAAGAAAGATCTCTTCTTCTCAGATTGATTACTGCTTATAAGGCCTCTTGTAGGTGGGATTGTTACAGCAAGTGGAAATGATACCCTACAAATCTTGTCTGTAAAAGCACAATGTATAAAGCATTAAGGCTGGCTAGTGTTCTTGTCTTTCAGTTTGAGGCATTTTGACATACAAGGTTTAATACCTTATTGAAATCCAGCAAATACAAGCTAAGAAGGGTGCTTTAGTCTCACAGGATTAGAGCATGTAGGGTTTTCTTTCCTTTTTGAAAAAATATACTAAGGTCCATCTCCATGGGAGATCTTATTACTAAGGAATTATTGATTATGCCCACCTTTCTCCCCCAAAAAAGAAATTAACAGACAAATTTAATTTTACTGTTCATCACTTAGAATCTGTGGCCATCTCGTGAATCTTAACAGGGTGCTTTTGTATCTGATTTTCAGACTTGCAGTTTCCCATCATCTCCCTTCGTATTATTTTCATTAAAATTTCCATTAGCTTAAAAAAATCAATGTAATCATTCAGTAGTAATTAATTCTTACCAATCTTCTAAAGGAGAAATGAATTAACAAAACTTCAAAATGTTAAAATGAGTAAAAAGTGTTGTGTGGTTAATGGGACTGGTAGAAATGTCAGTGTAATGGATAGAGGGGTGGGTTCTGGCAAATGGCTGACTAAATTGCAAATCTCAGTTCTCCCAAAGCTGGTTGTCCTTAGACAGATTACTTAAATGTTTAATTGAAAGTTTCCTTACCTGTAAAGGTGATAACATTGCCTGCCTTTTATGGTTGTGACAAATAAGTGAGCTGGTAGATGTATCATCATGGCAAGGTGCGTGGCACACAGGGAAGGGATGTGATAAACATTATATATAGTTAGTGTTAGTATTGTTGGTATTACTAAAGAAGATAGTGTTTCCTTTAAGAGGAACTCACATGGGCCAGGCATGGTGTCTCACGCCTGTAATCCCAGCACTTTGGGAGGCCGAGGTGGGCGGATCACGAGGTCAGGAGATCGAGACCATCCTGGCTAACACGATGAAGCTCTGTCTCTACTAAAAATACAAAAAATTAGCTGGGCATGGTGGTGGGCGCCTGTAGTCCCAGCTACTTGGGAGACTGAGGCAGGAGAATGGCGGGAACCTGGGAGGCGGAGCTTGCACCACTGCACTCCAGCCCGGGTGACAGAGTTAGACTCCATCTCAAAAACAAAAAAAAAGAGTAACTCACATGAATCAGATTCCAGATTTGAATGTCTTCCAGAATCCTGAGCTATTTTGAAAGAATTAGTATGAGTTATTATTTGCCATTCCATCCTAAAATTCTTCCTTCTAAAATTCAAAAAGAATTAATGTGTTATTGCTGCTAAGGGTAACTGGCCAAATGGAGGAAATGAAAATTAGTTTAATTGCATTCATTATCGTTTTAGGAAGGTCTTGATGTTTAACATTCTTTAAATAAAGAATGTTTTAGGAATAAAGAAGAGAGACCCAGTTTCCCAAACCCAGTGAATAAAATTAACATATTATTCTAAGTTAGTTCTATACAAAATATTAAAAATTAGGACCTGTCATCAGTTTTTAGCCTGGCATATATAAGAAGATAGTCATGCAATGGATATCACTAAAACATTTCATACTTGTAGCTTATTTATTTAGTAACACAGAATTATCTATGCAACTTTTAGAATGGTTTTAAAAGATTTCTCTAGTTTTATAAATTAGCACAAAATTTAGAAAATATATTAATCTTGGTTTAGTACAATGAAAAATATTTGCACCTCATTTTTAGTAGGCAAGCGTAAACATCATGGAGTTCATCTAGCTATAATAGATGTTCAGGTGATCAGTAGTTTGGAAATCATCTGGTCTAAGTGAGTTCATTTAAATATGGGAGATTTGTACTTTTACTTTCTAGGAAAATAGTGCCTAAAGAAGTGCATTTGTGCAACAAATGACCACAAAGATAGCTGCCTGTTTTTGCAGTGCACCAAACATATTAAAGAAACATACTTATAATATATGTGTTAGTGTATTTTGCTATATTCACATCTTTTGCTGAGCATTATGAGGGCACAAAAGAAATATGAGTCATGAAACCTATTGCCTACAATCTTACTGTGCACTTGAGGCAAGTGTAAACACATGTGCAGTATTTGACAATGACAGGTGTACCTGAAAATGTATGTTGCATATGGCAGTATATCATTATATGCCAGAATTGCTAATATGAGTGGTAAATTCTGTGACTCTTCAAAGAAGGGAGTGGCAAGTGTTCACAGGAGCTGATAGGAGAGGTCTTGTGGAAGAGGCTGAAGGTGAGCTCTGCTCAGAGTAATCCTCCTTAGGAAATTAAAAGGAAGGTGGGAGATGGAAGGGAAAGGCAGGCGTTCAGGGGAGAAAATTGTAGATGGGTAAAAAGATCCCGAATTCAAATTCTGATATCGCCTCAGAAAATAATTTCATAAGCAGTAGAATTCTGTCACAGCATTTGCACACTCAGAATATTGAAGAGTTCTCTGGGGGCATTGTGTGTGTAAAAAGTGCTGTAGGTTTGCGCGCGCACACACACACACACACAAATGAATGTAAAGTCAGTTAGTAACCTGGAAATAATAAAAATCTGTTTCACATTAGGTTGTCCGATGAGCAGCTTGAAGATCAAGTAGGGCAGAGTTTATGAACAACTGTTGAGAAGTGAGTTAGGTTATGGCAGTTTCAGAATATGCAGAATACAAGAATGTATAAACTACCACATCCAGCCTCTTAATTCAACAGAAATATGTTGAGCCTGTCTCCAAGAGACTGTACTTGATAGTAGCATCTTTTGCCTTAACGCTTTTGTTAAAATGTCATGAAGTGTCTTCAGATGTAATTTTCATTTAAGTTTTATTCTTACTATACTATGAGCCTTTGGTGCTTATCAAATGTAAATTTTCTCCAGTGAAGGAAGAAATTACTAGCACAGCCATTAATAGTTTAATGAAAAGTCTTATTACTTCTTAAAATTTATATTTTCATGGTGATTGACAATTGTTAATTAGTTAATCCTCTGTCTTTGCTCATGAGGTAGGTCAATATTATCTTCATTATAGAATGAGAAGATTGAGAAATCAAAAACTTCAGTGAATTTCCTGAACAACCTATTTCTGTATTGACATGGCGAAAACAAATTGAGTTTACTCTCAGATTGTTTTTTTAGTTAACCAAATATCTTCATGCTGAGTAATTGACTATCTCAGATATCTGTTCCTCCGTGTACAGTTAAAAATCCATTTATACCAAGTGTGAGCTTGGGCCCCCAAAAGTAGATTTGATCTATGGGCTTAGATGTCAAAGGCTGAAAGTAGCATTTGGGTAAATTCACAAGCTAAATAATTGTATATAATAGAAAACCCCAAAATAACAACAGCTTGAATTAGAAAGAAGTTTGTTTCAGGCCAGGCGCAGTGACTCACGCCTGTAATCCCAGCGCTTTGGGAGGCCGAGGCGGGTGGATCACGAGGTCAGGAGTTCGAGACCAGCCTGGCCAGCATAGTGAAACCCCCGTCTCTACTAAAACTACAAAAATTAGCCGGGCATGGTGGCGGGCGCCTGTAGTCCCAGCTACTCAGGAGGCTGAGGCAGGAGAATCGCTTGAACTTGGGAGGTGAGGTTGCAGTGAGCCGAGATTGTGCCAGTGTGCTCCAGCCTGGGTGACAGAGCGAGACTCCGTCACAAAAAAAAAAAAAAAAGAAAAAGAAAAAAGAAGTTTCTTTTTTTTTCCCACAGAATTCTAGAGATAAGCAGTCCAGAGCTGGTTTGGGAACTCAGTGGTTCTCTAGGCACCAAGACCTTTTTCTTGGTCCTCTGCTTCCTAGTACGTGATGCCATTGTCAAATAGGCTACAGTGGGTTCCAGAGTTCATGTCACCATGTCCTGTTGGAGATTGGGAAAAGGAGAAGGTAGAAGGGCTAACAGGCTCTGCTACCTGAGTTATTCCCTTTAAACAACCTTCCCATAAGTCCCATATTTTGAGGTATTGATTGTGTCTCACACAGTTAGTATATTTGAATATTTATATTTTACATTGTGTAATATTTTGTATTGCTTGTGATTTTTTTCTTCCAATGTCATGTATTATTTAGAGTCCTTGCTAAAACATAAGAGCTTTTAAATTCACAATATGGGCAGACCTTTTTCTCTGGTTGATAACTTACATTCTTAAATTATTTAGCAAATAGCACATCAAATTTTCCCATGGAGAAACTGTTTTGAATCCGGGGCAGAACTGCAGTCTAAGACTGTGTACTTTATCCACCTTCATTCTTTGTTTTGAATGTGTCATTACTCCTAGAGAGAAAAATAAGGAAACATCTTTATTATAGCAGAAGTGTTTAATATAGCCAAATCAGGCATCTTATGGATATATGACCCCAGAGAATGTTTGCCTAACCATGACATAGCACATGAAACTTCTGTGTACCCAACTGACCTCAACACTGTCTTATTTAACCCTGGGAACTCCACTTTCCATGAAAGTGTCACAAAATATGCTCCATTCTATATGTGTCCTCAGAAATGGAGGCCAATTAATGCAAGGCTTGTTGCACACATGCTTTTGGGATGTGATATGTCACCTAGGTGCTAGCATACCATGGCTAGCTTGAGCCATGGAACCACGGAGGTGGTGTGCCCGGGTAAGGACTGTTGTGTGACCCGCCTGCTTCTTTACTGGTGTGCATGTCGTATGCCTCAGAATGCTGCCACACACCCCTTTCTCTCACCTCCTTCTCCACAGCCTTTCCCAGCATCTACAAACAAATGGGTATTGGGAAAAAACCATATTAGATAAGCCATACAAATGAAAAAGCTTATAGAAGCAAGAGCTTTTCAATTGTATTCTGAAGAACAGAAGGTTGGAATGGAATGCTGAAGAATGCAGAGAGCCTTCAAGTTCATCTGGTCCTTTCTATAAAAGTTCCCTTTTATAGAAAGGAAAATTGAGACTCATTGTCACTTAGTGATTTACTGGCTCTGTCATGATTTAGACATTGAACTTCTGACTCCAAGTCCAGTGTTGGTTTGCTACAATTGTTTCATCAAAGTGAAATGAATAATGAATGACACCACAAGCCATTACCCAAAAGCATATTCTGGATGGAAATAATTGCTTATTAGGGAGTTGGTACCCTTGTCTTCAGGTATAGACTTGTTTGTTCCAGAAGTTGCACCAGATACTTATCTGTAAGTGAATGGACTCTGCAAACATCCCCTCCTTAACCCCCACTCCATCTCTTTGAGTACTACTCCGGTCCCTGGCTGCTACCCCATTCTTTGGGAACATACTAAGAGAAAAAGCCTGGTAATTTCTAAGAAGGAAGACTGTCACCTATTAGGGGCTTCTGCCAACAGTGTGAGAGCTACATCGTTTTCCTCTGATGGACAGGTCATGAGGACAGCATCAGGTCACCATTTTGGCATGAAAGCAGGCTTCAAGGCTCTCAGAACAATTGTTGGTGTTTTTGGAAGTCAACTGTGTGTAGGGAGTGTTGTTCAAAGAGGTAAAATGATTAGCCACTGCCAAGTCTCTTTTTTTAAAAACTTGAAGTTTTTGTGAGTACATAATAGGTGTGTATATTTGTGGAACACATGAGATGTTTTGATACAGGCATGCACTGTGATCAAGTCTCTGCAATTGCAGGCACTTCTCTGCCTTTTGAGTGGAAGGGTACAGAGGGCAGGAGGCTCCTTCTCAGAAGTTTTCTGTCTTTAGTTGTTATATCAGATACTATCTGCATGGGGTGAGTCCTTGTCAGTTTTCCTGCTCTACTGGATATTTTTAGATTTCTCTACTCCTGTGTGAGACCCCATTCCAGTTTTAGATACATCTCTAATGTGTCCCCAGTATATATTCCAGAAACATCATAAAACTGGGTATACATATGATGGATGAAGAAGTAAGTTCCAGCTGTCAGGGACTCATATTTGCTAATTGCAAAAGTTATGGGTGCTTTCAAAATAGAAGCAAGTTTATAGACAGTCTTTCTCCTGTGGCTATTGTATTGTTACAGAATTAAAATGTAAGTCATAGGCAATGATCATCCACCTTTGTGCTTGCAATGCTCAGGAGAAGCATTGTTTCTCACCATTGTTTGATGTTTGCAAATTATTAATATGTATACATCTTTGAGGGTGGGAAAGTATTTGACTGAAGAATCAAAGAGAAGAAGGGAGGAGCAGAAAGGGTTTTCAATATAAGCAGGTGACTTTTTCTATCTTTGCTAAAATTAAAGTTAAATATTTATAAGTGTTTTTGAAGAACTTTACTGTTTCTATTAGGTTGATGCAAAAGTAATTGCGGTTTTCACAGTTAAGCGTGATGGCAAAAACCACAATTGCTTTTGCACCAATCTAATATCATAATGTGCAAAGTTTGCAGTGACTTTTTTATTTAAGTTTGCTTTGGTGACACTCTGTGATCTTTCTAATACATCCAAAATATTGAGCTTTTAATAATAAGAGATGGAAAGAGACGCCAACATGAGACTGTTCTCTTGTTTATACACTATTAGATCAAAACATGTATTTTCAAAGTAACCAATTCTATTATATTGTCATTGAGTGTGTATGTGTCTACCTATCATATTGATACAATAAAGTACTATAGGAATTGTTACAGTTATTTATTGCTAGGTAATGAAAGTTAGTAGCTACAAAACAATAACAATTTATTACTTTTATTGCTTTTCAAGATTCTTTGGATTGATTGGTGGATCTGCTTTTCACCAGGTTGATTGGGAGGTCCACAGTGGTCTTACATGACTGGTGCTGGCTGCATCTGGGAGCTCAGACTCGACTTTCCCTGGGGTTGTGGTTGTCCCTTTTCTAACCAGTCCTCTCCACATGTCTACTCTGGCTTTCACAGCATGGGTCTAGGTTCCAAGAAGGAGTACTTCAGGGTCTAAGTTGCAATCTCTTGAGGCCCAACCTCAGAAACAACAGTGATACTTCTTGGTTCTCTGTTGGTTAAAGTAAGCTCCCAGTCCAGGTCAGATTCAAGAGGATGGGAAATAAATTCCACTTCTTGATGGTGGAATAGGAAGGTCACACTGCAGAGGAGCACGTGGGATGGCAGTTATTGTTGTGGTCACCTTGGGAAACATAATCTGAGTCTCTCTTATTATCATTTCTTCCAAGTCTACCATGTAAGTTTAATTGATCTTCGCTTTTAAGTGAGAAATAGGAAGCAAGGACTTCTACAATGTAATTTCTTAAACTGCAGTCTTTTGTTCCCTTGTAGCATGGGTCGCATTTATAGAGTGGTATGTCCTTAATGTCCTAATTCTACTCTCAGATGTCATCAGGAATCTTTATTTTAAAAGAAGCATTAGTCAACTGTGGTGGTTTCTCACCCTGACCAGTATTGGGCAATCACTTTATGAAAAACCTTACAGTGTTGTTCCTCAACATGTTTTAAAACCTGTTAGGGGTTTTTTGAATACAGCACAGTAATTGAGTGGTATTTAAAGTATTTGTCTCTTAATGAGAGTACTGTGTAGTTACCATAATCTTGAATTTTCTGATTCTGTTTGTATTCAGAATTCTTCACAGTTACTTTTCCTAACTTATCTTCTTAGTCTATGGAGAATTTTTATCTTAGATAGTTGTCTTGTTCACATTTACATTACTCATTGTCTTTCGCCGCTGCCTTCCTGCATTGGACTTTGTAGCATGAACATGTTGGAAGCAGTTTAGCTTTTGTTTTGTAAAGTTACATGTTAGTATTCTGTATGGTTTCCTACCCAGACCTCATGTGGCCCAAGCCCTGGTATATGTTAAGCAAAGGAAAGCTGACTTTTCCTGATAGGGATGAGTCAGTTTCCTTCTGCATCAAGATGTTTATACATGGGGGCAGATGCAGAGGATGACAAACCTGGATCATGTGATCTCCAGATTGTTTTTCTTTGCTGGATTTCCACGTGGGAAGTGGTAGGATCTAGAATTTCACTGCTACTGCGCCCAGGATGTCCGCTGTCCAAGGTGTATCCATGTTTGTGGTCTGGCTGCTTGGCAGGGAGCCAGTGCTGCATTGTTTTGAGGCATGCTCACTCTTGAGAAGAGTGATGTGATCCTGCTTGATCAAGTGCAGCTGTAGAATGATTTAATTTCACCCTGTGAAGCTATAGGTTTGTTAGTTACAGTTACTACCTGTGAATTGCTTCCAATTTTCACAGCATAAAATAGTATTTCCTTCTCCAGTGATTTTTTTTTAAACACACTAATTCTAGTACTAACTAGCCTTTTATTGTGATTATTATTACTGAAAGTACACAGGGCCAGTGTAATCCTTAGGTTGGTGTATGATCAAGGAAATCATATAGTGTGCCACTTTCGTGACCCGCTGTTCCATTTTTAAAATATAAAGTATGTGGGTAAACTGGATATTGGAGACATCCTTAAAGGGGAACAAAAGTCCTAGGGTTAGAGTGGTGGTCTGCTTCACTTTCTCTTGTGATAGGCAGGAAGAAGGAAGGATGTATAGTGTAATTGCATCACTTTATTTGAGCTTTAAATTTGCTTTGGCAATAGCAGCTAGAGAGAGAGAGATGCCCTAAGGAGCCTAAAGTCTAACCTCAAATTTACTCTGACCCAGTCCACGTGCTAAAATACAGGTAGTGTATATCTGAGAGATATTCTGATTGTATGATTTGGTCCAAGGTTCATTAATTGGCAGAGACCTTTGACTAAGACATCATTTAGAAGAACTGACAGATTAAATTGAAAGTATAGTTCAGTGGCTTCTATAAATTTTGTATTTCTTTGGGTGGTTATATACATTTCTTCCTCTGTGATTTAAATGGAACTGAGGACTAGTCTGTGCTCTCTGACAATAGTAACTCAATAGTAATTAAGAAAAGCAATTTTTCAGAATAATGAAAATAATCTATATAACCAACATCAGCACCTTTTCATCTAATGCGGGTGAATAATTGAATATGTTGCATGTAGCCCAGGACGTGGTACACAGAGAGTCCCCAGTAAATGTTTGATGAATGAGTAAATGAGTCTCAATTAGTGAATGCACTAATCTATTAATAACTCAATCAAAAAGTCTAAGAATGGGAAATATTTATATACTAGGATTTCTAAGGATTTATGAAGATTGTTATAATAAAAAAGGAAATATTTGAAATTCATTTCAATCTTCTTACAGCAGAAATAAAGACTAAATATATTAATGTCTTAAAAACAGAGTTTTTATCTTACAACTGGTAGAGAAACTTTATTTCTTTCTGTTTGCACTTTTCCTGAAGGAACTATGGTCCGTGTCTACTCTGTGACCGTAGTATAACAGAGTACATATTTGTCTTCTTGAGGATAGCCGTCATTCATTCATTTTCTCTGCTAATAATGCAAACTTTCATAGTATTACGATATTGTTAATTTCTTAAGTCATGCTGCATTTAGTAGTATTCACATTCATTTTCTATATTTTCTTGTGATAAACTCTGTTATAGTCAAAAATTTTCAGAGCACCCCGGCAATGATTTATTTTAATATCTGCATGAGACTAAATAAATAAGAAAGGATTTAATATGAATTTTTCATGGATTTGCTATAACTTGAGTATTGTAAATTGATTTTGTGCAAGCTGTCACAGACCTTCTGATTAGCACGTACTTACTAGAACACCTCTGTTAGCAAAACTGGATTACAAAGTATAAATGCCAGGTATTTGTGCTTATTCTGTTTAGCATTCTCATGAGTTTCTTTACTTATATCTGGTGTGTTATAGATGTTTTGAAAGAGTACCTACCTTAGAGAATGTGGGTCTTGTTTTATGGCCCGTTTTCATTCAGTGTGTATATATATATGTGTGTGTGTGTATGTATATAAAGGGATGTGTGCGTGTGTGTGTGTGTGTGTGTATGGGGAAAATGTATAAAGAAATGGTTGCTACTTATAAGGGTTTACAATTTATGGGGTGACCACACATACACACTTAACAAATACAGAAAAACATAAGACTTTTTTCATTCATTCATTCAATGCATATTTACTGAGTACCAGCTATGTACTAGGCACTATTTATTTCTTATACTGAAGATACAGTCTTAAACAAGACAGGAAAGTTTCCTATTTCTTAGGAGCATATTGTCTAGTGATTATGATTAAGCACAGCAAAGTATAGTGAGATACATCCTAGAGAATATAAATAAGCACCAAAATGTATAGTCAAGACATGAGAACTTAGTGGAGTTCACCATTTTCCAGGACGGCCTACTTCATGTCAAGGAAGACTTGAACTTGACCTTGAGGAAAAGAAGGTATTTGCAGAGGCTCCCAGCAAGGAAGTTAGATGTGTACGTCAATGTAAACATCCCAGAGTGTGACCTGAGAAGGCCACAACACTCTCTAAAGAATAGTGTTTGTTCAAAGAAGATGCTCTGATTCTCATTCCTGTTCCATATGCACCCACCTATTTCCACAGGTGAAAATCTCAGGACTATCAGCAGTGGGGCTGTATTAGAATAAGTGTGACTGAGTATTTTCGAAGAAACTATCTCAGATCCCAAATCCATAGCAAGTCTAGGCACATAGTGTATATACTACTTGCATATATGAAATTGATGCTCAAAATGTGCAAAAGTATCTCTAGATAGAAGGATTCAAGCGCTATGGTGTTACTAAAAAAATTTTTTTACAGAGGAGAGTAGTGGCAGATGACAATAACTTCTTTTTGAGGAGTTTTACTTTCTCGTGCCTAGTGCTCCTATCAAGTGGAATATTTTCATCAGGGATGATAGATCTACATAGTCTATTTTGTAAATTTAGAGGAATAAAAGGGAATTAAATAAAATAGACTCTAAGTAACAAGGTCTCACATTGACTAGGGCCATTGAAACACAAGATGAATAAGGAAGTGAATAGAAGGGCATACCTTCAGCTATTTTTGTGTTGTCTGTGATTGTGCAGTACTTTTAACCAAGGTAACAGGGGCTATGATGAAAGTAAAATCTCTTGGGCTTCATATCTGTCAAATTAGCAAAAAGTGTGACAATTCTAAGTGTTGCCACGATGTGGAGTAACAGACACTGCTGGCAGGAGTTTAAATGGATAGGACCACTTTGGGAAAATGGTTTGGCATTATACACTAAGTTTAAGGATATGTAAACTCTATGACTCAGCAATTTCATATCTCCAAACCCTAGAGAAACAGGTATGTATGGGAGACAGGTGCATGTACATGCATATTCATAACAGCATTGTCTGTGATAGTCAAAACTGAAAACAAACCAAATGTCCAGTAAACAATAAATTGTGCATATTCACATAATAGAATATTTTCTTTTAATGTATTTTATCATTTAAAAATATTTACTTTTTTTTTTTTACTTTTGTGGGTACACAGTAGGTGTGTATATGTATGGGTTAAATGAGATATTTTGATACACGCATGCAATGCATAATAATCACATCAAGGTAAATGGGGTATCTGTCACCTTAAGCATTTATCTTTTGTGTACAGACAATCTGGTTATACCCTTTTAGTTATTTTTAAACGTACAATTAAATTATTTTTGACTATAATCATTCTGTTGTGCTAGCAAATACTAGGTCTTAATGCATTCTTTCTAACATAATGGCATATTATTAGCAGAGAAAATGAATGAATGATGACTGTCCTCAAGAAGACAAATAACCCCTGCAAATGTCGAGTTGACCCAAGAAACAAGATGACAAATAATACATACAGTATGGAACCACTCACATGGACTTCAAAACTAGGCAAAACTAAATTATACTGTCTAGGGTTGTATACGTAGGTGCGATAACAATAAAGAAAGAATGGAAAATCACTATCACAAATGTCAGGTTAGTGCTTACCTTTAGGGTAGAAGGAATGGGTAGTGATGAGGAGGGGCACTTGGGGGATGTTTTAGTTGCTGATAGTGTTCTATTTCTTTACTAGCATAGTAGTTATATGAGTGTTGTTGTGTTGTTTCTAATTATATCAAGTTGTTGCTTTTCTATATTTTTATGTAGATATATTTCATCAATTTTTTTAAAAGAAGCTATGTGAAAGAGATAAAGGATGTTGGAGATAGCAGTATAGAAAGATTCATGCCCAAACCTGCTCCTTTTTTTTTCTTTTTTCTTTTTTTTTTTGAGACAGAGTCTTGCTCTCTCACCCAGGCTGGAGTGCAATGGCATGATCTCTGCTCACTGCAAGCTCTGCTTCCTGGGTTCAAGCGATTCTCCTGCCTCAGCTGCCAGCTGCCTGAGTAGATGGGATTACAGGCATGCGCTACCATGCCCAGCTAATGTTTGTATTTTGAGTGGAGATGGAGTTTCACCATGTTGGCTAGTATGGTCTCGATCTCCTGACCTCGTGATCTGCCCCACTCAGCCACCCAAAGTGCTGAGATTACAGGCATGAGCCACTGCGCCCGGCTGCCCAAACCTACTTCTTAAGATGTAAGGGAATTATGCAAGAAGTGGACAGATTTACCATGTCCATTTTCATTACAATTGAGTGTAATTTGCACATGGTGAAAGACAGAGTTTGCTACTAGTGTCTAGTAATTTAAAAATGAAAACCTGTTTTTCTAGAGTCAGAAAAAGAGATCCTAGGCCTTTAGAATCAAATTTGATAACTAATTTGTAGCATAATTATTTTCCCATGCTTTATGCATCTTTATTGATTGACGCAATCTCTTGAATTATACCTAGAAGCAAATTGACCAGTGGATCAGCAGAAAATTAACAGCAGGAAAACAAATTAGTATACTCTTCTTATCTAGAGAAATGAAGAAATTTTTATTGCTTTTATCATTTAAAAATCATCTGTGAATTCCTCTTTAAGAGAAACCTTTAATAGTTCCCCAGTAGTACCAGCATTGCAGAGTATTATCCAGTAATGAAAGAGAATGTTAATAAAATCATTTCTTTTTTATATTGTAATGGATCAAAGTTGCAACTTCAAAATACCAATGATGAAAATGAACCTTTTAAGATTGTAGGTTACTGCTTGCCAAGGATAATATTCATTAACTAGAGTTCACATCTCATGCTCTGGATTAAAGAAATTATTTGCAAGCAAGTAAGAAAAAAAATCATCTTTAATTTGCTAATCACAAGGCACTAGTTTTTTGAAAAAGTATTGTGTCTTAAAAATGGATTTTTAATTTAAATTATGAAGCAGTCATAAAATATCCTCTGGTAGAGGCTTTGATGGTTTACTTGAAGGTTGTATTGTATGCAAGAAATTGTGGAAGCACCATTTGCTAAAAATAAATTGCCAAATTGATTTATTTTCCAGATAAAGCCATACAATACTATTTAAATACCTAAAATATAAAAATGAACACTAACAAAGCAGCCAACGATTCCACAGTAGAGCATAAAATCTCCAAGTGTTGTGAAGAGTATCATAAATACCTATCTTAAGAAGCTCAATTAAAGTTTGGAAATAATAATTTTGTTGTTAAATCTCTAAAGAGCTGCAATAGTGAGATCACCTTGAGGTAGAATCTAGAAAAGCTAGTTTTAAATATTGTACTCCTGGAGCAATGATTGATTGATTCTCTAGTGTAAATTTCTTGGTAATGTCTGTTTAGAGACCTCTAAGAAATTAAGGAGTGTGTGTGTGTGTGTGTGTGTGTGTGTGTGTATGTATGTGTACATGTGCAAGCAAGAAAATCTGTTAATGCAGCAACAACCCTTTGTGGAGCCCTCATCTGCGCAAAAGGTAGAGGAGTGTTCCAGAACTTTTCAGTTGTATTATATTCTGTTATCTCCTCTTCTTTATTTGCCTTCAACTGAGAAAACAAAAATATTGACTTAGGAATAAAGGCAGAATACATATGGGAAAACCATTGGACAGTGGACCCGGAAGTGACCTTGGAGATCATTATATACAGTGGATTCAAACTGTGCTTTGGGGATCTCCGGGGCTTCCTACAGTGTGAGGAGAGCAGAGTGGAGATGGGGCCCTGGGGGCTGGACCCAGAGGGTTCTACCTCGGATTCAGATTGGGTGGTTTTATTTATCTTGGACTTCCCCTTAAAGTTTTGTTTAAAGAACAAATGAAAACAGCTTGAAAGCCACTCCTTTAGTAAATAATCCCCTCATCTCCCACTTTCATGTTTGAATTAATTGCAGTCCAGTAAAGTTGTAGCTTGTTCAAGATTTCACTGCTGGTAGTGGCAGAAGCAACAACAGAAGCCACATGGTCATGTCTAATGGGGCTGTTTCCCTGATAACATCTTGCTTTCCACTATCTGATCCCATCTACTATGTCTTGTATTTCTTAATGATACATGCCATAATTTCCCACCTTACTATCCACTTCTCTGTACTTGAGCACAAGCTACTTTTGTGTCATGTCAGGGACACAAAGGAAAACACAGTTAGTCATGATGTTACAAAAAAGCCGTGGGGAGGATTTAAAAATACCGGTGTTGAGAATAATTTGTTGGAAGTGCCCTTTTTGTGAATATGTGCCATTATTGTGCCCTGACATTAAGACAATTCATCTGAAATGTAAGTGCTGTGACATGGTACAGATGGTGACTGAGAGACCCAAATCTCAAAGATGAAATGAAATTAGACATTTTTTTCCACCGTAAATCTATGAGATTCACCAGAATAAAGTATCTGACATCTGTGTCAGCATCACAGTTTGATATGGGATATAGCAAAAAGTGGGAAACTGGCGGGTGACATGTGTAAATGTTGGTAGGCATGCTCATTTGACTTCATTCAAACCAAAGACTTGCCCTGTGTTTTCCAGGGCAGAAAAATAATATGTGGTAGTTTAAGAAAATAACTTTGGATAACATGTTTTCTTCTGTTTTTTTTTTTCCCTACTTTTTTTTTCTTTCAATAAATATTCATAGAGTGCCTATTATGAGCCAGATATCTTCAGGTACTAAAATATTTCTTGTACCAAAAGAAGTTAAAAAGATGATTTTTTTTTTCTTGGTGCAATCATTGGAACTTCCAAATGACTGGGATAAGGATGTCTTAAATCGTGACAACTTTTCAAGCCTAGTTGCATCTAGAGAGGTTGTTGATTATTGTATTCTGGAAACTCAAAAATTCTACTGTTTTTCTCCAGTTTTCTCAGTTTAAAAATAGGAATACCACTTGTGGAGGCTTATGTTGTAAAAATAATTGCAAATATAGTATGCTGAGGGCTTGGTGAAAAGGGTGGCAGACGTCTACAGAGAGTAGAATTGTCTGCAAGATCTGTGGCATTTATTGACTCAGGGATCTTTGGGTGTTTGAATGCAAAACCCAGAGAGCTGACCTGTATTTCTCCTGGTGGGAGATGAGCCTCACAATTCAACTAACTGCTTAGGAGGAAATTTAGCTTGCTATGAATTAAGTATACATTATTGTAATCCTGTATCTGAAGCTCAAATTCATTACTTACTCTTATGTAGCTGTGTTTAATTCCACTACCTTTGCCTATGAGTGACAATATCAAGGGATATTCTCAAATAAGATGGCCACATTCAGACATTCCACATGAGGATTTGGAAGGCTTTCCTAAGCAAAAATGCTGACATGGAACATTTATTCATTTTGTTGCATATAATTGATATCTTTTCCAATTGAGTGTAGAAATGTTCACTTTAATGTTTACACTTTTGTATGTTTTTACTTTAGATGGAGGGTAAAATAGAGAAATTGATGCCAGCAGTGGACAATTTTCAATGAGAAGAATTTCACTCGGGCATTATTTATGGCCACATGTAAAAGAAAGAACCTCCATTTTTTATCATTCAATTATATCTTGGTAGAGTTCTGCACTGGAGCCCCAGTCATTTGGCAAGTGTATTAATAGTTTTGGTAATGTGACTAATGCCAGTCCTCTGTAACAGTCCTCTGTAAAAGTTCCATTACTGGCCTTTCCTCAGGCACCCCACAAAGCTTTGTATTTCATCTAAATCAAATTTTGGGTATCATAAACAAAATGTAGTACAGTGATGGAAATGAATTCATTTATCCATCCATCTATGCATTAATTCATTTGTTCATCTTTTCATTCAAGAATATGGCTTACTATCAGCTGGGTGCGATGGCTTACGCCTGAAATCCCAGCACTTTGGGCGGCTGGGTGGGTCTCTACTAAAAATACAAAAATTAGCCAGGCGTGGTGGTGAGCACCTGTAATCCTAGCTACTCAGGAGGCTGAGGCAGGAGAATTACTTTAACCCGGGAGGCAGAGGTTGCAGTAAGCCAAGATCACACCACTGTACTCCAGTCTGGGCGACAAAGTGAGACTCCATCTCAAAAAAAAAAAAAAAAAAGAACATGGCCTACTGTGCATCAAACACTGAACTTCTACTTCAGTAGAAGCAGAAATTGCTCCCTAGTTAAAATTTGGTAGCAAACAGTGGTATCAGCACCTCCCTGTCTACTCATTTGCAGTCAGTACTCTGGGCTCCCAGCAAGGGGCCCAGGAATAAGAGCATAGAATGTGTATTTCACAGGTGTTAGTGCTTGGAATGATTGATGAAATTTAAATTTGGAATAAAACACCAGCTTTCTAAGGTGTTTATAATCACCTAGATAGTCTGATATTAACCCTTAGATCAATTTTGGGGAGTAAAGAATACAATTTGTCTTTCAGAAGAAGGCCAACATCTAGGTTAGAAGGTTCTGACTTTTAAGCTGCAGTTCATCTTGATACTATTACTAATCAAAGCGCCTTCTTCAGTTACTGTGGATGCTTATAAACCGCAGACTGCGTGCAGTTCATCAATTTGGCTGCTTCTCCATAGCTGCTATGAAAATTGCAAACAAAATTGCTTTTCATTTTGCTTTGACAGGCAGTTTTAATTTTATTCATCATTTTAGCAAATTGTATAACATTTCAGTTGTGTGCAGCATTGCTTTTTGTCTTTTTTTGCACTGTATTTATGCCGAAAATATGAAAACAACAATAAAGAAGGGACCAATAATAGCATGTTGTAGTAAAAAGGGCTTATTAAAAGGATATTTTCTGCCTGGGTGAAAAACTTTCTTGAACACGTCATAAATAGTTTATAACACACAGAGCTACACTTTTATTGTCTGCGGAAGTTGATTGTCTAGGTAGCCACATTTTTAAAATTAAAAAATAATTTTCCCCCCAATTTTGACTTTATGTTTTGTTTACTCAGACTCTTTCACAGCCTAATTAGACAATGACTATCCATCTGAAGTCATCATAAAGACCAAGTAAATCTTGGACACACAAGAGAGTTGGGGGTAAGTGGGGAACGTGTTGATTAGGGAAAGATGGAGGAAGCACGTAAAGATTTATCTGATAACCAAGTATATACATTTTCATTTTGTAGAAAAATTACTAATACCATCACAGCCAATGCACTGGTTTTATGATGTGCTTCCCGAGCTCTTCATTGTAGTTTCAGCAATATGAGAAGCCCTGCAAGCATGCAATAAAAACAGAGCCGACTTCGTGCTCGCCTTCCTCATTGATGCCTCTTGCACAAGGCAAGTTCTGTTCGCATGATCACCGAGGACTGGTGGCATGCTCTCTAACCCTGAATGTGAAGGGATTGGGGAGGGAGGAGAATACTTTCTGCCAGGGATTTAAAAGAAAATAATGTTTATTCACAATACTTTTTAGGACCTAAAGACTTTTATTTAAGATTTACAAGATTGCTGGTAAGGATGATTCATAACTGAAGTCCAGTTTTCCTTAGGGATTAACCACCATGGTTTGTTTTTTGTTTTTCTAGCATAGCAACTGAATTTCATCATTCATTTTGTCATTTAGCAATAGAAGACAACTTCACCAAAGAAGCTCACAGTACGAGTAAAATTGGAAGTAAATGGAAGCCATATGTTGTTGCTGTAATTTCCAAGGTTAAAAAAAAGCTATAGTTTTGGCTATTACCTTTTATTCTAAGTAGAAGGAAAGTAAAAACAAAATGAAAAAATGCTTTTATTATCAATAGCCTTAAGTTTTAGAAAATATATTTATTTTGTTAATGGCAGCATGAAGAGCTCATGACCAAAGTGTTCGGAGCAAGGCTGATGTCTGGCAGTAATCCATTTCTTAACTTATGTACAACTGTGGAGTTATTAATGCTAGTCAGGTTATGTGCAAGGATTCAGGAAAATTCTTTATTCCTCATTGACTCCTGACAGTTATTGTACCTAGGAACTGGGTAACGTGTTCTGAAGTGAGCAATTATGGAAATGT
>NC_044569.1:71745499-71852999 GCF_007565055.1 Rhinopithecus roxellana | reverse complement strand
GTTAAAAAGGGTCAGATGTTTTCAAATTTACCCAAGTTTACGGTTTCCAGCAGCACATTATTTTCTATTTTCCATTTAAGTTTATGTTCAACTGTTGAATAATATTCTTGGCTTTTTCTGAAAAGCTTTTTAGTGAAACATCAAGACAATGAAATTAATTATACTTAATGCAGACACATAAACTTGGAGGGGGTTTACTTGGTGTTTTTAAACTAATGTTCTTGCTGATACAGCAAAACCCTGTGAAGGTTTTATAGATATATTTATTGTGGTCCAGTAATTGGAGACTGACCTCAGCTTTTAATTAGCCTGTGTTGGTCCAGAGACCAGGGAAGAGCCCCTGAATTAGGCTCCGATTTAGACTCTTGCTAAGTGCTGGCAAATTCAAGGGTTAAGCTTAGAGCACAGCAATCCTCATGAGTAGGAGAGGCAAGACTGGGAATGTATGATGTGCAAAACCAGGTGACTGAGGTGAAATTCTTCCTTAGACAGAAGGAGGCAACTTTTCAAAGTGAGGGGCCTGGTGGAAGCTCTTTGCTGAGAAAAAAAGATAGTGAGTCGAGGTGCTTGTTGATATGTGTTAGAGGCTCATGCCAACACTCCTGTGAGATTTTGGATGTACTTTCCTTGGATAGAGTGCTTGCCCTGTCCATTACACAGAAAGAGGTACCAGCTGCTTCCTGCACAAAGCAGGCACGCTGTGGTTAAAGTCATTCTCTGTACGTTTAATGCATTGGAGGAAAGTGTTTTGTACTTAAGCACTTGAAGTATTAACTGAAACACTTGAATCTGGCTCCCTAAAAATTTTAAAAGCTCTTTTATCTCTACTCCACGTGGTGCCTTTCCCTTCGAAATCTTCTGTGTTCTTTGCTGTCCTTGTCAGTCTGGAAAGTGCTTTATTCTTGCTGGATTTTTTTGTTTTGTTTTTCTTATTTGCAGGTGTCCCTGGTAAAGGCCTAAAGGAAAAAAAAATCAGTAGGATTTTTTACTAAAATAATATTTCTATTTTAGGTGTGGCATTTTGTATATAATTTAATTTAATTTTTTTAGGCTTCTGACTAGTCCTTTCAGAAAGATCCCTCTGATGCCCTGTCACATTTGGGATGGAATATTGTTTTTGGCACATCCACATTGCCTTTCATTTCCCTGTCCCCACCATGCACTGCCCCCTCCATGCGCGAGCGCTCCCTTTATTACCTGTGTACTTGGCCAGCCGGATGGAGTGCCGCTCTGCAGACTTCCTCTTTCCAAACACTGCTGTGTTATTCCGACACCGGGTCCTGCCTCCCCTAAGACTTGGGTGTGAAGGACTAGCCTGAACTTTGCTCCCTGGTCTAGTGGCCTGAAGCACTGGTCGCAAGCTGCCTGGCTTTCCTGTGTTTCCCATGTGCGTGTTTCTCACCCTGCTTCTCCCCAGTCCTCTCTGGTCCTCCTCCTCTCCTTCATCTCAGCATCTGCCTCCCACCCAGGTTCTGCCTTCTTACCTGGCTCCAAAGACAGTTGATCCCCCCAACCCCCCAAAACAGTTTTGGGATGTTTTGGAAGAAATACCAATACAAGTATTTCGTAGGTGCCCTGTGTTCTCAATTTTACCTTCTGAACTCTAGAAAGTTTAGGAAATGGAGCAGAGGAGTTATTTTTTGGAATCTTTGGAGATTCTTAAACAGAATTTTCCTATAATTATAAACCAGGGACAACTTCCTAACAAAATTACTCCTTTTCTCAGGAAGGGTGCAAAGAGTATTTTCAAGAATCTGAAAAACAGGATCCTGTTTTTGAACAAAAGACAAAAACCTTTGCCTAGGATGTGAGAGGACTTTTTTTTTCCTGGTAGTTTTAGGCCAGCAGGATTCTAGTAAATGCTGATGAAGTACTGCCTGTGATTCCTTCCGTTATTTTTGACCGCATGCTTTATTCTAGCCACCTGCCTGATCAGATACTCTAAACTGCACTGGGCAGTCAGAAACCTAGTCTTTTTGGTAAGATGTGTGTCGTCGCATTTATGGAAGGCAAGTCACATTGCCTGAGCACTATTTCTAGCTCCACCTTTTAATAGTCACGTGATTTGGGGAAGTTGCTTAACTAACTCTTTGTGCTTCTGTTTCTGTAAAATGGAGCTACTAATAGTCTCCTTCCCTTAGGGTTCCCTTAAGGAGTAGAGGAGATTATGCATGTCAGACCCAGTGTGAGTTTAGAACATAGTGTTCAATGACTGTTAGCCATGATTGATTGTTACTATGTAGAGTAAGTCATTCTTAAACTTTCATTGTTTTCCACAGTCTACATTACCAGCACACGCATTCTATGGAACAAACGTCTTGACTTGTGATTTGGGTCAGCAAACTTAATTTGGGCCAAAGTTGTACTTTAGTTAGAGAGCAAGACCCTCCCACTTGCCTTCTGTGTGCAGGAATGAGGAGGACATTTCCTTTCTCAGTATTTGTGTTGAATAACAATAACAGGATCAAAGTAGGTTTACATCAAGAATAATTTCCTCGCATGTGGTTGAGACTGCTTCTTGCTTTGCTTATTATTTTCTAGTCCTGGTTTTCTATGAAAAAGTTTCTGCAGATGAAGTACCACGCAAGACCAATAAAGCCGTAGGTGCATAGGAAATTGAATGGTTGTGGAACACTAATTTACATATGTCTGGACTCTTCACCCCTAAGTCCATTATTCGTTGATAGGATAATAAGAGAAACTTCACAACTGAGAAGTAGAAAATGAGGGCAAGACAGGCATAAGGATTGATTTGCTTAGAATGAATATAAGCAAGGAATTGATAGTATGGGTGGAAAGGGATTTGGGTGAGAGAGAGACTGAGACGGTATTAGAAGCCCTTGTCATGAGCCTTTGTATTTAGGTGATTGAATCTTTGGTTTATATTAATATATGTTATCCTTGATCAATCCTTGACGTGAATACATTTAAAAAAAATGTATTCGTAGAAGGCTGGGAAAATCCTGTTCCTCTCAATGGGACAACACCATTTACTTTTGCTTTTAATTGTTTTACGGAGAAAAGAATTGATCAGAAACAACTAAGGGTGATACCAGCACTTATGTGTTATCCTTCTAGTTTGCCCATAATCTCACAAATACTGGATATGGGCTATACTGTCCTTTCCTTCTTTGTTTCTCACTTTGAAAGAAGCCTGGAGTCCTTCAGAATCCAGTGGTGCTACATGTAGTTCTGGGTCTGACTTGTGTATGTGTCTGGGATTGAGTAAAGTATAGACTCTCATCAGGTAATGATTACTGCATCTGAAACAGAAAAAAGGAGGAGATACAAAGAGGCATTAGAAAGAAATCTTGCTCTCTCTTTTTTTATTTTTATAATTTTTACGTCCCTTCCCAATGCTGATGAAAACCAAAAGAGAGGGTGTGTTTCTTTCTTTGTAAAAGTGCCTGAGTGTGTGTACTTAAACAGAATTGTGGTATGCCTTCAGCGACATCGTGGGCATTTCACCTTCACATTCGCCACTTAACGGTGCTGGTGTCTGTGTTTTGTGTAGACATTTGAGGCATTTCCCTGGCATTTTCTTCTATTATTTTCAGGACTGGGAGTGTCTGAGGCAGGAGGGCCATCTGTCAGGGCTGTGGAGCAGGGATGAGGGGAAGTCGGCGTTTGGGTGGTGACGGTAGAGGAGCATGGAGTGTGACATTCTCCAAGGATCCTTCCAGCTCTGAGCCTGTGATTCTGTGAAATAATTTGGCCCTAATGTAGTGCCAGGGACATTTTTTTGAAACCTAATGTGATATCATATCTTTTATCAATATATCGTATCACTGCAGTTTGTGACATTATGCTGTAAAATGCTAGGCCATAAAAGCCTATAATTTATAAGGCTATATTAGGTACTTACTTTATGTATTATAGCCTGATAGCCTTGTAATTCAACATTGCCTATCATTTATTCTATATATAATTCCATGGAGGGTTCTGGTGACATTATAAACCACAAAAGCAGAGCTCAAGTGGTTAGTCATTAGAACCCCAAGATAAAAATACCTTGTATTACGTTATTCAGTATTTATTATTTCCTGTAATGTGAAGTTAAAACCCTTGCATATGAAACATTTTTCTATTTACATTCCACATCACAGCATTCATATACATGTCAATCAGAAATGCTCTGATTGAATACCACATCACAACCGTATGTAACCTTGTTTTTGTTTGAAATGTATGTTTGTTATACAAGGATGTGTTGTCCATCCCTCTGCAAAACAAGTTTTTCCCCTGGCTGGTTGTCAAAGACGAAATTCTGCTGCCCATTCGTTGTGGAGTTTTTTGTTGTCTGTTAAAGAGAAGCCAAGTACATTTGTTTTTGAATGAATTTTAAATCATTCATACAGAGCTTCGTCAAAAATAAATACTCTATGAAGCTTGTTTACACACAAACCACTGTAGTATTGGTCACGGGCCAAAGGCTGTAGTTATACTAACATATGTTGAAATGCATTAGATCATTACTGTAGAATGCTGTAGTATATTTTTATAAGTTGTCTGAGTGTCCAAATTAATTCCATAATAAGTCTGATTGATGTAATCCTCTTATATAAAGTTGGTTCTTATTGTATAAACAATGCCACTCTCTCTCCCATTCTTCACCTTCTTCTTCACTACTCCTGTCTACCTTTTCTGGGACATTTTGATTATAGAAGCCATGGGTGGCATGACAGATTATGGTAACAGTGGCATATGGTATATTTCATTTGATTTCAGAATTAAAATTAAGCTCTTGCCTCTCTCTTCCCCCACCAGTTTCTCCACAATTTGGGTAGTTTTTCCTTGAGATTTGCAGAGACTAAAAGTTTAGAAAAAGAGAAAGATAACCAAAAGTTAATAAAATAACGGAGTTATAAAGTACCTGAAGCCAACCTACTATAAAAAATGACCTGTTTTATGGCATCACTTTATAATAACTATTCACAGTGGCTAGCAAGTCTGTAGAGGATCCATGGTTATAGTCATTTATTATTTGTTAAAAGTGGAGGAAGAGAGGAGATTTTTTTTTTAAGAAGAGGAGGAAAAATTAGAAGCAGCAAGCTGACTGCTTTCACTTTAAATTACAGCGCAATTTCTTTTCTAGCCAGCAAGTGACTTGAAAGTATTGAAAGATAAACAACTTGAGCAAGGGCCTTGGATTCTTGCCATATGCTAGGATCTCAATTAAGGGATGAAATTGCAAGATACTCTTCAGTTTTATCACTAGCGAGGCTGGGTTCTGTGGGTCAGTAAAGCAGGCAAGAGTGGCGGCTGTTCGCGGCATGGGCAGAGCTGGTAGAGGGTCGTAACTACCTGCATTAGCATTAATGGGACTTAGCAGCACAGATCCCTACAAATGGAAGAACAGACTCCTAAAAGGGAAAAGTGGGTAGAGAGTGGGGGTTAACTTTACTTGAATCTCCTCTTTGTTGGAAATACTTGTCTCTTTTTCTTTGTCATGCGCTGAGGCATTTACTAATGAGTAAGTAACACGAAAAATCACAGATGAAAGAACTTGGATTCTCAGTAGAGGACTGAGATTTTAAGTGCTATTCAAAATACAAGTTGCAGGGAATATTGGAATTACCACATTTTTGGGTACATGAATAGCGATTCTCTCCATTTGAGCACTAATTTGCATTGCCTGTGCTGTCATAGTTTGCTGTGGCACCATTTTCTCTAAGTATTGCATTATTGACTTAAAAGGTGTCATTTTCCAAATGATGGAGGCAAGGAAGTACATTTTCCTTATTTCATAATTTGCACACAGATTGAAGAAGACTTACCATTGTCACAAAATTTGGATATGATGGATCTTGTATTTTAACTGGATTGTGGGTGTAGGGAAATCTACCAGTACATTAATTTTAATGGAAGATTGTGGCATCCTTGAAAAATATTTTGAAAGTTAAGTCATGTTAATTCTTTTTCCTATTCCTTTCCTCCTGTTTCTTAAGGCCTGATCATCTTTGACTCCTTACTCTTCTGTGCCATCAAGGATAACTGTTAATTCAAGCTAATTTTGGCTTTAGTAATGTTTCTAATTAGTATGGTGCTTTTTTTTTTTTTTTTTTTTTTTTTTTTTAAATCAATACTTTAAAATCAAATTTTATTTTAATGTGTTTGAATTCTGCAAAGTTTTTTTTTTTTTTTTTTTTTTTTTTTTTTTTTTTTTTCTGAGGGATTGCTTTCTTTTTTTTTTTTTTTTTTTTTTTTTTTTTTTTTTTTTATTATACTTTAAGTTCTAGGGTACATGTGCATAACGTGCAGGTTTGTTACATATGTATACTTATGCCATGTTGGTGTGCTGCACCCATCAACTCGTCAGCACCCATCAATTCATCATTTATATCATGTATAACTCCCCAATGCAATCCCTCCCTCCTCCCCCCTCCCCCCTCCCCCCTCCCCATGATAGACCCCAGTGTGTGATGTTCCCCTTCCCGAGTCCAAGTGATCTCATTGTTCAGTTCCCACCTATGAGTGAGAACATGCGGTGTTTGGTTTTCTCTTCTTGTGATAGTTTGCTAAGAATGATGGTTTCCAGCTGCATCCATGTCCCTACAAAGGACGCAAACTCATCCTTTTTTATGGCTGCATAGTATTCCATGGTGTATATGTGCCACATTTTCTTAATCCAGTCTGTCACAGATGGACATTTGGGTTGATTCCAAGTCTTTGCTATTGTGAATAGTGCCGCAATAAACATACGTGTACATGTGTCTTTGTAGTAGACTAATTTATAATCCTTTGGGTATATACCCAGTAGTGGGATGGCTGGGTCATATGGTACATCTAGTTCTAGATCCTTGAGGAATTGCCATACTGTTTTCCATAATGGTTGAACTAGTTTACAATCCCACCAACAGTGTAAAAGTGTTCCTATTTCTCCACATCCTCTCCAACACCTGTTGTTTCCTGACTTCTTAATGATTGCCATTCTAACTGGTGTGAGATGGTATCTCATTGTGGTTTTGATTTGCATTTCTCTGATGGCCAGTGATGATGAGCATTTTTTCATGTGTCTGTTGGCTGTATGAATATCTTCTTTTGAGAGTATGGTGCTTTTCACCCATAGAAATATAGTGCAGATGTTAACTTACCTGATCCAGAGCTGAAACTAAATAACTTAGTGAAATGCTAATTTTCTTTTAGGTGTGTTCCTCGCAGAAAGATAAGGTAAATGACATGAAATATACACACACAGTCTTCCACTGAGCCTTTGGCACTCAGGTATCTGTCAGTACAATTATTTATGCATATTTTACTTCATAGTTGAGGGTCCAAGTCTCACTTTGATGTGACTCCACTACTGATGTTTAACTTAAAAACCCAAGTTAGATATATATAGGGTTTTTTTGGGTTTTTTTGTGCCCTAGGCTTACCTTTCACTTACTTCCTATATATGAAAAACTAGCTGGTTTGTGGCAATAGGAAAGGAAAGTAACATTGTTTTAAAGCCAGATTTTGCAGTGGCGAAATGAATAAGGAAAGATCAAAAAGTTATAATATTTGATGAGCTTTTGCTCTGAATAAACATATAATGATTATATTACCTTTTTTAGACATTCTGATACAATAGATACACTTTTTTGTTTGTTTGTTTGGTTTTTTTTTGAGACAAAGTGTTGTTCTGTCACCCAGGCTAGAATGCAGTGGCATTATCTCAGCTCACTGCAACCTCTGTCTCCCAGGTTCAAGCGATTCTCCTGCCTCAGCCTCTTGAGTACGTGGGATTACAAGCATGTGCCACCACATTCGGCTAATTTTTGTATTTTTGTAGAGATGAGATTTCATCATGTTGACCAGGCTGGTCTTGAACTCCTGACCTTAGGTGATCCACCCGCCTTCGTCTCCCAAAGTGCTGGGATTATAGGCGTGAGCCATAGTGCCTGGCCTGATGTAATAGATACACTTATTAATGATAATATCCAAACCCATTTAACTTTCAGTTTAGAATTAACCATCACAGATTGTGTTTTGTTCAATGTAAAATTAAGGTGAACTAAATATATCTGTGTTAATACGACTTAACTGACTTCTTCACAGACATAAAATAGAAAGTGATGTACCCATATTAACGAGGCTTTGGAAGGGGCAGTGTAAAATTGAAGTGTAGGATGTGCCTTAAAACACAGTTTGGTTTCAGGGAGCTCTCTTTTCCTTGAATTAGGCAGGCAGCATTAATGCATTATGCTCCAATGTTCAGGGAGGTAGGACCCCTAAGTACTTCCTTTGCTGTCCAAGTATCCATTCTAAGTGAGCTCTTTCTCTCTCTGCCTCCATGTATTCAGCATTAAAGTGATATTTTACATTGCTTAAAAATTATGTGAGTGTTTGTTGCTGTTGTGTAGGAAGGAAATAAATCAAGGGCTTTTGTGGGATTTAAAATCCTTCCCAAGAGGAAAGAGCTAATATTAAGGCCTTCACAAGTGGGATTAATTTTGTATATCTCTCAGGAGTCTATTGGGTATTATATTTATACATTATAAAATGTGTTTTGATATGCCTTAAATTAATATTTTTCTATCTGCAGGGTGAACGTGAAGGTAGCACTTTCTGTCTGGGGTGGGTGGAGGGGGAGGAAGGGTAAGGAGAGAGAGAATGATGAAGCTCTTCTTTGCTGTGCATAAGGGCATGCATACTTTTGGTCTAATACTGATCATTTTCTGTGATGCCCTGAGTAGCCTCACAGGCACAGTTTACCTGTATGCTGGCACCAAACAGAAAATTTCTCTGCTTTTTCCACTATCACTGTTCAAATTTTACCTTTATAAGTTAGCCCTTAAAAGGAAGCTCTTTTTGCACATGGTGCCAGTGGCCGATTGCCAAACTTTGTGCTTCTCCACCATCAATAGCAGCTTCCCTGGACGTCTTTTAGCAGATGCTGTCAACTCGTCACCTTTCTCTCATTCCCCTCACGCTGCCTTCATGGATCACTGAGTATGCTGGTGCTCATGTGTCAAGGGGAAGGGCACAGCTGCAAAAAGGGTCACCCCTGGAGGCCCAAGCTTCCTGTCTCCGTGGCGTAGGCAATCCTGGTCAGTCTAGCCCTGTGACCTGTTTCCCCTTCCTTTCCTTAGATTTGTTTGGCAGGAAAGCCCATTGGCCCCAGTGCAGAACACTAAACCTTGGCTGATGGGGAGAAGGAAAGAGGGAGGGAGCAATCCCTGAAAATGTAGTAGCTTGTCATCATGTGGATACAGTGTGGGTAATCAAAATGTGTATTTTGAAAGTATGATGTGTTTCTTGCTGTCTGGTTAATAATCTTTGTTATCTTAAGAGTAAATGGGTAGGCGTGCTACACATAATGTTATTACCGCATGAGTGGGTGCCCGGATGGCCAATAAATCAAAGTGTAAAGATTCTGTGCATTTGTTTTCATTTGTTCACTAGTTTGCGTTCATCTTAACGACTCAGCCAGCTATAGCTCTATATTACAGTAAAACATGCTTATTTGTCCCCCTTTTAGTGATGTCCTTGGCTTCACCTTCCTATTTTTTTTTTTAAAATTTGCTCCATAAGTTGTATTGGGAGAAACGTTAAGAGTTCATCCTTTTACAAAACCTCAATGACGTGATAGAAAGGTTTATTCAAATGCCTGTCATATTCTTGCAAGTTTTATCGCAGCAGGATCCAGTGGCCCCACAAATCGGCAGGAAATCCACTGTAAATTTTTCAGTACCTTGATGATTGAGTGTTTGCACTATAGCAAGTATTTTTGGCAATATTTTATAGGTTGGATAAGGAATTTGTTTTGAATGAAAGCCCAGATAAGGTTTGTAAGTTTTTTTCTTTTTCTTGCTTATTTCTGTTCCCTCCACCCCCTTTGGGGATGAAACATTTTTTTTTTTTCTCTGTACTCTGATGCTTAGTCAAGCAGTAGGATATTGAGGTACTTGCCATGCCTGATGGTCATAAAGTTAAATATACAACAACGAGGAAGGAATCTAGGGAACAAGCCATAAGTCCCACAACATACTTTAAGATACTGTAAATATATTCAAATGACAACTCTCCCATCCACTAGACACAACATCTTATTTCATTCTGTAAACAAGTCTGAAGAATGCCCCAAGAATTGTACATTGAATGCCTGGCAGTATGCAAGTATTTCTTCATTATTCCAAAGTACCTGCCCACAGCAGTGTCATAAATATGAGTAGATTCAGCTATATTGAACTTTGTTACATTTTCCTTCCAATGAGACTATCCCTGTTTCCATTTTGTTGTGTTGGTAGATTCTCCCTTTTTCTGTAATATATAATCTTTAGAAATACCTGTCAATGAAATTTTATTCATATGCCATTCACCTCTAATAAATACCAGGTATCTAATTGTTTTCAACAATATGGTAATAGTCTGCATTTTATATAGTTAGATAACAGCACAATAACAACTTACCTGATAGTCAGCTGACTCTGGGAGGCTTTGGTCATCAGATCCAGAAGTTAGAAGAGACCGCCTTCTGCTCATGTAACATCTACATAGGAGAGTATCCCCAGTTTCCCTTAAACCCAGCTGAAATCACCACCATGACTACTGACCATGTTGGGGAAATTCTTGTGGGTATGCTGGTTCCTTGGTATTCCTTGAATAAGGACATTCCTTAACAGCAAAGGAATCTCCTCACTCCAGGATCAATAATCCTTATAGCAGAGACTCGGGAGGCCAAAGTATCAATGTGTCTGCACCGTGGAAGAAGGTTCTTCCCTTGCTCTCTGGAAGTGAAGAAATACAGTGGATAAGGGGAGGTAGATTCCACATTTAAATCTTCCACCAGCTACCTCTAAGCTTGCCTGAGTTGTTTAATTTTTCTGGCCCTCAAGTTCTTTGTCTGTGTGATGATACCTTTGAACTGTTAGGACCCTTTCTACCCTGAAGTTCTGTGGTTCTACCTAAACTTTAAAAAATTCATTTATTATTAATAATAGAAAACTCTACTTATCCTAACCGCAAATTAGCCATTATGGACAGGTAGCAGATTTCTTATAATAAGGCCTGTACAAGATGCAACATTGTGATAGAAACTTTTAGAAAGTAAAACAACCACTCCTAGCTAATTTTAAAACATGATGTCTTAGGAACAATCCATATATACTAAGTAGTTGTAACAAATATTTACATAATACTCTCTATGTTCTACACTCTAAGTGCTATACATACCCTTTTAGTAATCTGATTTAAGTATTATTATTATTACCTTTTTACAGATGGGAAAGCTGCAGATCGGAAAAGTCAAGTAACTTGTCCAAAGTCATGTAAATAGTGAATGATGAAGCTCGGGTTTCAACTTAGGCATCCTGCCTCCAGATTCCATGCCCTTAACTCCTATACCAGGTTCCTTCTCAAACAGCCATATTTGTCTTTTGTTTTCCTGCTGCTGCTACTGACATTGATGATTGTGAAAAGAAGTTTGAACTTTTAAATATCTGAATATATGGAGTTGGAGTGAGGGAAGCTATCCAGTAGGGCTAGCCTGCTTATATTGTGACTGTGTATCAAAATTTGTTTTCTAGCATCTTCATCTTTTAAAAGTAAATGTTACAGAGATTTAAACTTTCTTAAGTCTTTTTTGGAGACAGGGTTTCACTCCTGTCACCCAGGCTGGAGCACAAAGGAGCGATCTCGGCTTACTGCAACCTTCGCATCCTGGGCTCTAGTGATTCTCCTGCCTTAGCCTCCCAAGTAGCTGGGCCTACAGGTGCATGTCATTGTGCCTAGTTAATTTTTTTTTATTTTTCGTACAGACAGGGTTTCACCATATTGCCTGGGCTGGTCTTGAACTCCTGGACTCAAGTGATCCACCTGCTTCTGCCTCCCGAAATGCTGGGAATACAGGCGTGAGCCACCAGTCCTGGCCTAAACATTATTAGGATTTACAGTATTTTTTTATTATTATATTTTAAGTTGTGGGGTACATGTGCAGAATGTGTAGGTTTGTTACGTAGGTATACGTGTGCCATGGTGGTTTGCTGCACCCATCAACCCGTTGTCTACATTAGATATTTCTCCTAATGCTATCCCTCCCCAACCCCCCAACCCCCCAACCCCCAACAGGCCCCGGTGTGTGATGTTCCCCTCCCTGCGTCCCTGTGTCCTCATTGTTCAACTCTCGCTTATGACTGAGAACATGTGGTGTTTAGTTTTCTGTTTCTGTGTTAGTTTGCTGAGAATGATGGTTTGCAGCTTCATCCATGTCACTGCAGAGGACATGAACTCTTTCTTTTTTATGGCTGCATAGTATTCCATGGTGTATATGTGCCATATTTTCTTTGTCAAGTCTATCATTGATGGGCATTTGGGTTGGTTCCAAGTCTTTGCTATTGGGAACAGTGCTGCAATAAATATATGTGTGCATGTGTCTTTATAGTACAATGATTTATAATCCTTTGGGTAGATACCCAGTAATGGGATTGCTGGGTCAAATGGTATTTGTAGTTGTAGATCCTTGAGGAATCGCCACACTGTCTTCCACAATGGTTGAACTAATTGACACGCCCACCAACAGTATAAAAGCGATCCTGTTTCTGTACATCCTCTCCAGCATCTGTTGTTTCCTGACTTTTTAATGATCATTTTAACTGACGTGAGATAATATCTCATTGGGGTTTTAATTTGTATTTCTGTAATGACCAGTGATGATGAGCTTTTTTTCATACATTTGTTGGCTGTGTAAATGTCTTCTTTTGAAAGTGTCTGTTCATATCCTTCACCCACTTTTTGATGGGGTTGTTTTTTTCTTGCAAATTTGTTTAAGTTTTTTATAGATTCTGGATATTAGTTCTTTGTCAGATGGATAGATTGCAAAAATATCCTTGCATTCTGTAGGTTGCCTGTTCACTCTGATTATAGTTTCTTTTGGTTTGCAGTTCTTTAGTTTAATTAGATCCCATTTGTCAATTTTAACTTTTGTTGCCATTGCTTTTGGTGTTTTAGTCATGAAGTCTTTGCCCATGGCTATGGCCTGAATGGTATTGCCTAGGTTTTCTTCTAGGGTTTTTATGGTTTTAGGTCTTATGTTTAAGTCTTTAATTAACCTTGAGTTAATTTTTGTATGAGGCGTAAGGAAGGGATCCAGTTTCAGTTTTCTGCATATGGCTAATCAGTTTTCCCAACACCATTTATTAAATAGGGAATCCTTTCCCCATTGCTTGTTTTTGTCACGTTTGTCAAAGATGAGATGGTTGTAGATGTGTGGTGTTATTTCTGAGGCCTCTGTTCTGTTCCATTGGTCTGTATATCTGTTTTGGTACCAGTACCATGCTGATTTGGTTACTGTAGCCTTGTAGTATAGTTTGAAGTCAGGTAGTGTGATGCCTCCAGCTTTGTTCTTTTTGCTTAGGATTGTCTTGGCTATACAGGCTCTTTTTGGTTCCATATGAAATTTCAAGTAGTTTTTTCCAATTCTGTGAAAAAAGTCAATGGTAGCTTGATGAGGATAGCATTCAATCTATAAATTACTTGGGGCAGTATGGCCATTTTCATGATATTGCTTCTTCCTACCATGAGCGTGGAATGTTTTTCCAATTGTTTGTGTCCTCTCTCATTTCCTTGAGCAGTGGTTTGTGGTTTTCCTTGAAGAGGTCCTTCACTTCCCTTATAAGTTGAATTCCTAGGTATTTTATTCTCTCTGTAGCAATTGTGAATGGGAGTTCACTCATGATTTGACTCTCTCTTTGTCTGTTATTGGTGTATAGGAATGCTCGTGATTTTTGCACACTGATTTTGTATCCTGAGACTTTGCTGAAGTTGCTTGTCAGGCTGAGGAGATTTTGGGCTGAGACGATTGTATATGTAAATATACAATCATGTCATCTGCAAACAGAGACAATTTGACTTTCTCTCTTCCTATCTGAATACCCTTTATTTCTTTCTCTTGCCTGATTGCCCTGGCCAGAACTTCCAATACTGTGCTGAATAGGAGTGGTGAGAGAGGGCATCCTTGTGTTGTGCCAGTTTTCAAAGGGGAATGCTTCCAGTTTTTGCCCATTCAGTATGATAGCAGCTGTGGGTTTATCATAAATAGCTCTTATTATTTTGAGATACATTCCATCAATACCTAGTTTATTAAGAGTTTTTAGCATGAAGGGCTGTTGAATTTTCTTGAAGACCTTTTCTGCATCTATTGAGATAATCATGTGGTTTTTGTCATTGGTTCTGTTTATGCGATGGATTATGTTTATTGATTTGCGTATGTTGAACCAGCCTTGCATCCCAGGGATGAAGCTGACTTGATCATGATGAATAAGCTTTTTGATGTGCTTCTGGATTCGGTTTGCTAGTATTTTATTGAGGATTTTTGCATCGATGTTCATCAGGGATACTGGCCTGAAATTTTCTTTTTTTGTTGTGTGTCTGCCAGGTTTTGGTATCAGGATAATGCTGGCCTCATAAAATGAGTTAGAAAGAATTCCATCTTTTTCTATTGTTTGGAATAGTTTCAGAAGGAATGATACTAACTCCTCTTTGTACCTCTGGTATGATTCAACTGTGAATCCATCTGGACCTGGACTTTTTTTGGTTGGTAGGCTATTCACTACTGCCTCAGTTTCAGAACTTGTTATTGGTCTATTTAGGGATTCAGCTTCTTCCTGGTTTAGTCTTTAGTTTGTGTCCAGGAATTTATCCATTTCTTCTAGATTTCTTAGTGTACTTGCATAGAGATGCTTATAGTATTCTCTGATGGGAATTTTTATTTCTCTGGGAACAGTGGTAATATCTCCATTATCATTTTTTATTGTGTCAGTTTGATTCTTCTCTCTTTTCTTTTTTATTAATCTGGGTAGTGGTCTGTCTTTTTTGTTGATCTTTTCAAAAATCAGCTCCTGTATTCATTGATTTTTTGAAGGGCTTTTTGTGTCTCCATCTGCTTCAGTTCTGCTTTGATTTTAGTTATTTCTTGTCTTCTGCTAGCTTTTGAATTTGTTTGCTGTTGCTTCTCTAGATCTTTTAATTGTGATGTTAGGGTGTCGATTTTAATTCTTTCCTGCTTTGACTTGTGGGCATTTAGTGCTATAAATTTCCCTCTACATACTGCTTTAAATGTATCCTAGAGATTCTTGTATGTTATGTCTTTGTTCTCTTTGGTTTGAAATAACATCTTTATTTCTGCCTTAATCTCGTTATTTACCCAGTAGTCATTCAAGTCATTCAGGAGCAGGTTGTTCAGTTTCCATGTAGTTGTGTGGTTTTGAGTGAGTTTGTTAATTCTGATTTCTAATTTGATTGCACTGTGGTCTGACAGACTGTTATGATTTCCATTCTTTTGCATTTGCTGAGGAGTGTTTCACTTCCAATTATATGGTCAATTTTAGAATAAGTGCGATGTGGTGCTGAGAAGAATGTATATTCTATTGATTTGGGGTGGAGAGTTCTGTAGATGTCTATTAGGTCTGCTTGGTCTAGAGCTGAGTTCAAGACCTGAATATCCTTGTTAATTTTCTGTCTCATTGATCTGTATGATACTAACAGTGGGGTCAATAAAGTCTCCCACTATTTATTGTGTGGGAGTCTAAGTCTCTTTGTAGGTCTCTAAGAACTAGCTTTATGAATCTGGGTGCTCCTGTATTGGGTGCATATATATTTTGGATAGTTAGCTCTTCCTGTTGAATTGATCCCTTTACCATTATGTAATGCCCTTCTTTGTCTCTTTTGATCTTTGTTGGTTTAAAGTCTGTTTTATCAGAGACTAGGATTGCAACCCCTGCTTTTTTTTTTTTTTTTTTTTTTTTTGCTTTCTATTTGCTTGGTAAATATTCCTCCATCCCTTTATTTTGAGGCTATGTATGTCTTTGCATGTGAGATGGGTCTCCTGAATACAGCACACCAATGGGTCTTGACTCTTTATCCAATTTGCCAGTCTGTGTCTTTTAATTGGGGCATTTATCCCATTTATATTTAAGGTTAATATTGTTATGTGTGTATTTGATCCTGTCATTATGACGCTAACTCATTAATTTTGCCCATTAATTGATGCAGTTTCTTCATAGTGTTGATGGTCTTTACAATTTGGTATGTTTTTGCAGTGGCTGGTGCTGGTTGTTCCTTTCCATGTTCAGTGCTTCATTCAGGAGCTCTTGTAAGACAGGCCTGGTGGTGACCTAATCTCTCAGCATTTGCTTGTTTGTAAAGGATTTCATTTCTCCTTTGCTTATGAAGCTTAGTTTGGCTGGCTATGAAATTCTGGATTGTAAATTCTTTTCTTTAAGAATGTTGAATATTGGCCCCCACTGTCCTCTGGCTTATGGGGTTTCTGCTGAGAGATCTGCTGTTAGTCTGCTGGGTTTCCCTTTGTGGGTAACCCCACCTTTCTCTCTGGCTGCCCTTAACATTTTTCCTTCATTTCAACCTTGGTGAATCTGATGATTATGTGTCTTGAGGTTGCTCTTCTTGAGGAGTATCTTTGTGGTGTTCTCTGTATTTCCTGAATTTGAATGTTGGCCTGTCTTGCTAGGTTGGGTAAGTTCTCCTGGATAATATCCTGAAGTGTGTTTTCCAACTCCGTTCTATTGTCCCCGTCACTTTCAGGTACAGCAATCAAACATAAATTTGGTCTTTTCACATAGTCCCATATTTCTTGGAGGCTTTGTTCGTTTCTTTTCATTCTTTTTTTCCTCCATTCTTGTCTTCTCGCTTTATTTCATTAAGTTGCTCTTCAATCTCTGATATCCTTTCCTCTGCTTAATCGAGTTGGCTAGTGATACTTGTGTATGCTGCAGGAAGTTCTCATGCTGTGTTTTTCAGCTCCATCAGTTCATTTATCTTCTTCTCAAAACTGGTTATTCTGGTTAGCAATTTGTCTCACCTTTTTTCGATGTTCTTACCTTCCTTGCATTGGGTTAGAACATGCTCCTTTAACTTGGAGGAGTTTGTTATTAAACACCTTCTGAAGCCTACTTCTGTCAATTCGTCAAACCCATTCTCTGTCTAGTTTCTTTCCCTTGCTGGAGAGAAGTTGTGATCCTTTGTAGGAGAAGAGGCATTCTGATTTTTGGAATTTTCAGCCTTTTTGCACTGGTTTCTCCCCATCTTTATGGATTTATCTACCTTTGATCTTTGATGTTGGTGATCTTCGGATGGGGTCTCTGAGTAGACATCCTCTTTGTTGATATTGATGCTATTCCTTTCTGTTTGTTAGTTTTCCTTCTAACAGTTAGGCCCCTCTGCTGCAGGTCTTCTGGAGTTTGCTAGAAGTCCACTCCAGACCCGGTTTGCCTGGGTATCACCAGTGGAGGCTGCAGAACAACGATTGCCACCCACTTCTTCCTCTGGAAGCTTGGTCCCAGAGGGTCACCCACCAGATGCCAGTCTGAACTCTCCTGTATGAGTTGTCTGTCTGTCACTACTGGGAGGTATCTCTCAGTCAGGATACATAGGGGTCAGGGACCCCCTTGAGGAGGCAGTCTGTCCCTTATCAGAGCTTGAATGCTGTGCTGGGTGATCTGCTGCTCTCTTCTGAGCCATCAGGCAGGGACATTTAAGTCTGCTAAAGCTGCATGCTTAGTTGCCCCTTCCCCCAGGTGCTCTCTCCCAGGGAGATGGGGGTTTTATCTCTAAGTCCCTGACTGGGGCTGCTGACTTTTTTTCAGAGATTCCCTGCCCAGAGAGGAGGAATCTAGAGAGGCAGTCTGGCCGCAGAGGCCTTGCTGAGCTGCTGTGGGCTCCGCCCAGTTTGAACTTCCTGGCAGCTTTGTAAGCCTCAGCAATGGCGGATTCCTGTCCCCCAACCAAGCTCAAGCATCCCAGGTCAACCTCAGACTGCTGTGCTGGCAGTGAGAATTTCAAGCCAGTGGATCTTAGCTTGCTGGGCTCCATGTGATTGGGATCCGCCAAGCTAGACCACTTGGCTCCCTGGCTTCAGTCCCCTTTCCAGGGGAGTGAACAGTACTGTCTCGCTGGCATTCCAGATGCCACTGGGATATGGGAAAAAAAAAAAAAAAAAAACAACTCCTGCAGCTAGCTCGGTGTCTGCCCAAATGATTGACCAGTTTTGTGCTTGAAACCCAGGCCCCTGGTGGCATAGGCACCAGAGGGAATCTCCTGGTCTGTGGATTGCTTAGACTGTGGGAAAAGTGCAGTGTCTGGACCGGAGTGCACCTTTCCTCATTGCACAGTCCCTCACAGCTTCCCTTGGCTAGGAGAGGGAAATCCCCCGAACCCTTGCGCTTCCCAGTGAAGTGACGCCCCACCTTGCATCATCTTGCCCTCTGTCGGTTGCACCCACTGTCCAACCAGTCGCAATGAGATGAACTGGATACCTCAGTTGGAAATGCAGAAATCACCCGCCTTCTGCGTCAGACTCGCTGGGAGCTGCAGACCGGAGCTGTTCGTATTTGGCCATCTTGCCAGCAAATCTGATTTATAGTATTTTTAAAGTACCTTTTAGAAGGCTAAATTGTTATCAGTCATTCACAAGTCAGTGGAAAACTGATGTAATCAGATTGCTTTCTTTTCTATTAAAGTTGTTTTTTAATTTTTAACTTTTGTGGGTACATAGTAGGGGTACATGAGATGCTTTGATACAGGAATGAAATGTGAAATAAGCACATCATGAAGAATGGGGCATCCATCCCCTCAAGCATTTATTCATTGAGTTGCAAGCAATCCAATTACACTCTTTGTAAGTTAGTTTAAAACATACAGTTAAATTTTTATTGACTATAGTCACCCTGTTATGCTATCAAATACTAAGTCTTATTCATTTGTTCTTTCTATTTTTTTGTACCTATTAACCATCCTCACCTTTCCCCCAGACCCCCATTACTTTTCCCAGCCTCTAGTAACCATCCTTCTACTCTCTGTGCTCATGAGTTCAATTGTTTTGATTTTTAGCTTCCACCAGTAAGTGAGAAGATGCAATGTTTGTCTTTCTATGTCTGGCTTATTTCACTTAACATATAATCTCCACTTCCATCCACGTTATTGCAAATGACAGGATCTAATTCTTTTTTTTATGTCTGAATAGTACTCCATTGTGTATACGTACCACATATTCTTTTCCCATTCATCTGTTGATAGACACCCAGGTTGCTTCCAAGTCTTAGCTATTGTCAACAGTGCTGCAGCAAGCATGAGTACACTTATGTCTTTGATTTACTGATTCCTGTCTTTTGGGTGTATACCCCACAGTGAGATTACTGGATCATATGGTAGCTCTATTTTTAGTTTCTTGAGGAATCTCCAGACTGTTCTCCATAGTTATTGTACTAACAGATTGTTTTCCTTTCAGTGCTGGAGAACAGTCGTATTGAGGGAACAGGATGTGAGAATGAATGAGGAGGATGGATATATAGAGTGCTCCTCAGGTGTCTGAATAAATGTCTCCTAGAGTCTCCTAGAGGCAGATCTTAGGACACTGTGAGGGTTCTGATATCGGGGAGAGAGAAACTGGGTAACGGTAATTAAGTTCAGGAAAGAAAGCAGGAATATTTATGATAACTTCATTTATTGTAATTCTACCAAGAGCCAGTCCTGAGTCCAAGAATGGGAGACGTAAAGATCTACTTATCCTCTTTCTTCCTCTTCGACTTTGGCCTCTGCTTTTTGTCTCACATTTGTTGTTCCCAACAGTCAACACCTGAACTAGTATTTTGAACACTGGAGTTAAGTAACATCAGTTAGATGGCAACTTGTGACTGTTCAGAACAGAGGATGGTGCTGTTAAGTCACCTGAAATTTAGATTTTTGTTTAATATTTTTAAAAATGTATGTCATGAATAACAGTTGACTTGCCAACACAGTTTTAGAAGGAAACCTATTAAAACCTAATAATAATAGTTATGCTTTGTTGTTTAATGAAGCTGTTTATTTTCCCCCTGGGGATACTTGGTTTCCATTATTTTCATCCGGAGGAATATGCTGTTATTTTCCTGCAGACTTTTTCCTTCCTTTTCTCCTTCTTGCCATACTTGGTGTTTCTTTTTCTGTATTCTTTTCCTTTGCATGGTGTCCACGTTTTCATCTCCTCCTTCCTGAAGCTGCTTCTGTTTCTTCCCTCTTTTTCACCCTGTTTTCTTCCCTCTCACAATTTGTCTAATTACAGTTCCTTGATTTAGCTAACAAATAAATAGAACTTTCGGGCTTTTGTTTAATTAACAATGAAAATTACTGAAAGAAGTAACGAACATAAAAATAAACATTATGAAGATGTAAATTACTCTCCCTAAAATTTGGTTTTGAATAAAATTGACAGAGGAATGAGATCTTGACAAAATGTAATTCTTCAAAATTTGAATCACAAAAATTGAACGTGGTAGAAATATTGATCTTAGGAAACTCATAATATGTTTAATATGGACAAAATTGATAAATGAATCAAATTATCATCATATAATTTTAATAAAAACGAGCTGATCCCAGTGAAAATAATTTCAGTGAAACAAGAATTAAAATGGGAAAAAATAGTGTAGTTAATTGTGCTGTATAAGAAATTGATGAAGGAATTTAATCAACTGAGTTGAGTATATTCCAGAAATTTGTTAATGATAAAAATATATCTGTACTGACAAAATTCTGTGTAAAGTGCTTATATTCAACATTCTAAGACTCAAAATGCTGGAACAAAATGGCAGAGTAAAAATACTAGGAATGAACATCCTAATCCCCTCATTTAATCCTCATAGCTCTGCAAATTAGGGTAATAGTTTCCTGAGATACAAGAGTAGTTGCGGTCCAAAGAGTTTAGAAAGTTGGTAACTGCCTGAACCAGGTACCCGATTTCAATTCATCACAATGAGGGTAGCACACCTTTTTATGGTATCTATCTGGAACAAGTAAAATACTTTGGATATAAAAAGATTTTATTACATGACAAAATTTAGCACTATTAAATTTCAAATAGTTACAGTATCACAGGTATAAGTATGATATTTTAATGAAAGAGCTAAGAAACTATTTGATCATTCTTACATATAGGTTAAGAAAATCATTGACCTAGACCAGGCACCGTGGTTCACGCCTGTAATCCTAGCACTTTGGGAGGCTGAGGTGGGTGGATTGCCTGAGCTCAGGAGTTTGAAACCAGCCTGGGCAACACGGTGAAACCCCGTCTCTACTAAAAAATACAAAAAATTAACCAGGCATGGTAGTGTGCACCTGTAGTCCCAGCTATTCAGGAGACTGAGGCAGGAGAATGGCTTGAACCCGGAAGGCAGAAGTTGCAGTGAGCGAAGATTGTGTCATTGCACTCCAGCCTGGGCAACAAAGCAAGACTCCATTTCAAAAAAAAAGAAAGTTGTTGACCTACATGATGATGCCCTGTCCCTACTAAAAATACAAAAATTAGCTGGGCGTGGTGGTGTGCACCTGTAATCCCAGCTACTTGGGAGGCTGAGGCAGGAGAATCACTTGAACCCGGGAGGCAGAGGTTGCAGCGAGCCGAGATCATGCCACTGCACTCCAGCCTGGGTGACAAGAGTGAAACTCTGTCTCGAAAAAACAAAACAAAGCAAGTTATTGACCTAACTTTTTTTTTCCCCTCAATCTGAGTAACTGTGATACTGTATCTTAATCATGGTCAGAATCATTGGTTTGAAGGATGGATGAAATTAGTGTCTCCCACATGCCAGGCACTGGGAGCTAAATTTAAATATCAAAGTTACCGTCTAATTCTGGATGCTTTAATAAACTTTTGTCCTGGGGCTAAATGAGACTCATTCTGACCTTGGTTTTGATTAAGAGATTTGAAATTTGTGAGAAGATAGTCTTGTAATCTAAAACAGTGCCTAACTACTAGTGGTTTATTGAGAATTATCCAAGCCAATAATTACAAAACAGAAGAGGAGATATTTCACTGGCCGTTTCTAGTACTCTCTGTCCTGCTTCATAGTTCCTCACCAGTCGTATCTAAGTGGACTTTCAGATAAAGTTTGCAATGGGCAGAGCTGCTTCTTGGCTGTATCTTCACTGTATTCCTCAGCCCCTTTCTACCTCCTAATTCTCTGTAAAGATCTGTTGGCATATCAGGTGCCCAAACCATCCTAGACTGTCTCTGGGGTATCCTTGAAGACATCTGCTACATGACAGGTGTAGGTGACTCCTTCTTATTCTTAACCCACTGCCCCAGGCAGCCCTCCTGTCTCTTTTAGCCAGGTATTAACACTGTGGTCTTATTTCTCCTTGTATTTGCCATATCAAAAAAACTTACCACTTTATTATTTTGATAACTGGTTTATTGCTTTTCTTACCCACGAGTTTCATGAGAGCAGAGATTATGTTTTTCACTGATCGTAGTAGATGATCAGTAAATGTTTATAGAATCACAAAATGAATTCCTGCTTAGAGCAAATTCGTGCTAAGATGTGAATAACCAACATAGTTAATCTTCCCAGATGTTTTTGTACTTTCTAAACAAAAGGTCTACGTCAAAAACTAATGTGTTGTCTTCAAGTAGTGTAACAAAATGGAAAAAATCATTCAAGTACTGTGAGGAAAGAGATTTTGGAGTACAGGAATTTCTATAAAAGAGTACTATACCATGGCGAATGTAAAAACCCAGGAAAAAGTATCCCCCTTAAATTGTTGCTGTTTTCAAAAAGGAAATCATCCCATTTTTGAACTCACCAGTTCTCTATAATTTTCTAATATTTTTTTCAGAGCAGATCTTTTGGAAGGGCCATGGAAGACTCCCATGGTATGAGGGTAAAGAAAAACGACGTAAGACATAAGTGATAAAGGAACATAAGTGATTGTTTCCTTGTGCTGTATGGGGACTTCTTGTACTGTCTGTCCTTTATAACGCAAAAGCTATTGTCCATTGTGCTACTATCTCTTAATTGTTGGTTTACTTAACTAAGGGTTTTATAACCCTAGTAAAAACTTAAGAGTTTTAGGATGTTTGGTCTGTTGCTGTGTTTGTTTAAAAACTCCTGGCTCCTTTTCTTTAACGCTGATGAGGTAAGATGCCCGAGTCCTTCCGCATAGCAGGGGGTGGGTAATAAGTTACGGTTAGACTCAGCAACTCTGGGCATTGCTTAAATATATAGGACTTTCAGCAGAGCCACTTTCCTTTGAGCACATTCCATGGAGACAAGCTTAATAGAGTTCCGTCTGGTCAGGGGAAACCACCGTTTCTGAGACTGGACAGTCTCTGCTCAATGTCTTCCTTGAGTTGCTTTTAAAAGTTAAAAAAAAAATTAAATAAAAGCATATGCACAGAGAGAGAGAAAATAGAGGAGAGAAAGGAGAGAGAAGGGAAAAGGGGATAGATAGAAAGTGAAGGAGGGAGAGCAGGAAGAAATCAAATAAATTCTTTTGGCTTTTTATTTTTCTTCCTAACTATCGTAAGTATGGGAAAGTAAGATACATGTTGTGATAGAGAAGTTGGTATGATGAACTCATTCACCGAGTAGACAAACCCTTCTTAGGCCCCTTAATGTGCCAAGTATACTTTGTGACAAGGATGGCAAATAGCATTAAATTATAAAATTGAGCAGGGAATCAGTCTCATTAACTGCAGAGGGCATGGAGTACTCTAGGAACAAGAAGGAAGATGAGTTCAGAATCAAGTTTGAGCACCGAGTTTTAAAGCTCATCCCCTAGCTCCTGCTAATCAAACGGGTCAGGTGTTTAGTTAGGTCTAAAATGTATTAACTCACTTGCCCCCAGAGTCTCTGTTTTGTTAGTAACTGGAGGTGCTCTGATGCAACTGATATTGGCCAAACTGAAGAGGACTCTGGACATGAATTCCCAGAGATGCAAATTTCCTCTCAGACCCTCCGGTTCATACTTGAACCACCACACTGTAGCACTGCAGTAACACTCTGGAAGCCTGGAAACTGACAGGCAAAAGCAGAGAAGGATCTTGCTTTATGAAGTATCTAGAAGAAAAGGTTTTCAGGTTTTTGTGTTTCACCCTGTTGAAACTGTGCCTTAATTTTAAGAAAGCTATCTATTATTTATAGAGTAACAGTTACATTTTAGTTGAACTCTGGTGACCTATATTTTCCTTCTTGTGTTCCTTATGCAGTTTTACTTTCCACGTGCATCAGTATTTTCATTTGTACCTATGACTCTCCTGGGGATTTTGAAGATTGAAGAGATAACATAATGCTGAGAAAATATTCTCAGCACCACAGAGTTCAGTAAGAATACATAAGACACATGAGTAATTATCGTAGTAGGAAATCCACTGCTTTTTTTGGAGTAACATGCCAAAAAGTATAAAGTTTTGTGAATAATACTGTATATTGCTACTATTATTAGCAATAGTAATAATAATTTAGTGATTGCTTACTATGTGCTAGGTATAATATATATATATTTTTCCATTGAATTTTTAAAAGAAATCCGTGAAGTTGAAACATGTTTTCCAGATGAAGATGCTGAGGTTCTGAAGAAAAGGTTAAGTAACTTGCTTAAGGTTTTCTTCCTCCACATCCCATGCTCTGACCGACCACCCCACCCATACTTTATATCTCCATTTTATGTTGCTACCTGTTCTTTTTAATGCTGACCACATTTCCAGAAATGCACTAAACTACCAACCTTAGCTTACTTACTCCTTCTGGCCAACCTTAGGAGAGGTAGGCATTGGTTTTATTTATTTAGTTTTTGTTTGCTTTGTTTTGTTTTAGCATTTTTTTTTTCTTGAATAAGTGACAGAAGTGAGATTTGAACCCAGGATGTGTCTGAATCAGAAGACCTTGGCATTTACTATTATATTGGCTTAGAACCAAATCAGTTCATGCTCAAAAGCTCCCAGTGTTTCCCAAGGCTCTTTGAATGAACTTCAGAGTCCTTTATGCACCTTACACTCCCTGCGTAATTTGCCTGTGCAGAATCTTGTAGCTTTCTCTTCCCCAGCCTCCCCCTTGTTTGCTCTGCTAGCCTCACTTGCTCTCTATTCCTTGAACTGACCAAGGACTTTTCCTTCCTTGGCCTGTCCTCATGCTGTGTTTTCTGTCTAGAGTCAATCTCCTCCTCTTCTTCCTCGTAGTTTAAGGGTTGTTCCATCTGGGAGGCCTTCACTGAGCCCCAGTCTAGGTATGTCCACGGCCACTTTCTCTGTGAACGGCTGTTGGATGATGTCTGTCTTCTGACTATCCCAGAAGCTCTGTAAAGTCTGAAATACCATTGACTGCTGTGTTCCCAGTGCCTGGCACATGGTAGGCACTCAACAGATCTTTATTGCACAATGCGTGGAAGGAATGATCGTCTTGAAATTCTAGTTCACCTGGACCCTCACTCCACCCTCCTGTTGCTGTTTTTGTTTTCCTCTCTACTCCCTTCCGCTCTCTTCTTACCTCTGCTCCTGGAAGTTTATGCCTGTGGTGCCCTCTCCAACTACTTTGGAGATGAACTAATCTGATCCCCAGCTAGATATTAGCCCCTTGAGTGCATCACAGTGTACATATTTGTTGGATTGAAGCAAATTGATCCCATAACTCAGTCTTAAGAAGGTTTATTTCACAAGGGTCACAAGAATTGAATCAAAGCCTGCTTCAAAAGTTTCTTTTCTGCTAAATTACAAATCCAAACTTGGCCAAGACTGTACCTAGAATGGGCCAATTTAAAATAAGCTCATGATTTGATCCTACTCCTGCCGAGGAGTAACCTGCTTTTCAGGGATCCCTCCTGGTACCTAGGCTGGGTAAAAAGATTTAAAAAAAAAGATTAGCTTTCTCTTTCTGGTGTGAACTTTCTTAGCAGCCATGTTGTTGAAAGGAGCTCAGGAATTGAGAGCTCAGGCACTGACCTCTAACTACATGGGTTCAAATCTTCCACTACTTATGAACTCTGTGTTCTTAGGCACATATTAGGTCTTGGTTCTCTCATCTGTGAAAGCTCACAGGTTTTTGTGAAATGTGAATGACATGACATATATCAAGCATGTAGCAGGGTGCCTGGCACATTGTCATTACTTAGTAGATGACAGCTATTATTTTTATTATAATATTTTATACCTAAGTGATACCCTGTGTTTGGAGACCATTTTCACTTACCTTATTGTGGTAGATGGAGAGGCAGCCCATAGGAAACCCACAGAAGTGGTCTTATTTTATAAATAGAGAGTCCACATATCTCCAGTGTCATTTTTGGTAGTCTAGTTCTCAGTCTTTAATCTCTTATTTTCTTCAGAAAAATCCATAGCATGATAGAAAAGAAGATAGGAAAGCTGGTGGGTCAACAAGCTCATCTCTCACCGGCATGGGCTTCTGTCCTTATGGTCTATTTCCAGTATTGTTTCAGTTACAGTTAAAATTCCCTCCAGCGTCTCAGCTTCCGACACATTTCTTGGGAAGCTATTCTTTTAACATATTGCCATTAGGAATTTTTTCATGATATAAAACCTGAATTTTCCTTTGCTTAATTTAATCCCTCTTCACATACACCTCGGACCTCTTTAAATAATTCTTTTCCCTCCCTGCCATTTGCACCTTTCAGTTACTTGTAGAGAGTTGTCATAGCTCCCTTTGGGCCTAATCCTATCACTGTGATTCATGTTGGGCAAGCTGTACATTTTGTAATAGTCTATGGGCATATTCTAAGAATGCTGTCTTGCTGGAATAAAAGCAATTCTCCAGTGGTATTATCCAAACCTTATCATCAATAACAGCTACTAAATGTGAAACAAAGCAAGTGACTTTTTTTCTGAAAACAGAGAAGGTAATGAACAGGAAGTGGTGTTTACCTTTTAATATTATTATTATTATCAATTATGAGAGTGCCTCTTGTTATCAATAATGTAGTATAGAACTGTCTTTATTTAATCTATAGCCTATACATATAGAAGGGAATACGACATGTATAACTCCAAATGGCAGATAAACCAAAAGAAATTTTGTTTTTTAAGTGTGAAGGGTGTGTGTATGTCTGTATGTGTATTTGTGCACACATGTGCGTGTGTGTCTGTGAATACTGTCTTCTGGGACTTCATACAAAATATTGAAGGAGAAAAAAGAAAACTAAGTTGAAGAGACGTGAGAAAGTTGTTGAGCTTCACCCGTCATAATGGGATATGGACCTCTTCCCAAGACTTGAAAGCCACAACTCTTCCTTTATATCTGTTCCAATCAGAAAGGCTGAGATACAAGGAATTTGAAAATATGCTTTCGATACTCAACGAGCGTCTCTGACAAGTTGGAAAGTGAAGAGGAGGTTCCAAGAACTGCGAGCACAGGAGGCAAATTGTTTTCTGTTTTCCTTTTGCCTTTAGGTGCTCCATGTAGCCGCGGGCAGGCAGAGAACAGGGAATATCCCTCACGAATGGATTTCTGACTCTCAGGCAGTTTACCCTCCACCTTGAGACAGTCATAGAATATTAGAACTTCATGGATAGGAAGCAGTGTAGAAATCTAGTCCCTTTTGAACTTACCAAGAAAGGAAACGAAGGTTCAGACAGGAAGTTATGTATTTAAGGTCACATAAAAAGTTGAAGCAATGTGTTGTTTGAGCCCAGGCTTCTTTTCCTGGTTGTCCAGGGGTCTCACTACTAAAACTCACTCTTAGCTTGATATTTACGTTAAACTTAATAGCCCATCATGACAACTAAATTGAAAAAATAGATTGAAATGGGTATGAACTCAGTGCTCCTTTCTAAAGTAGATCTTTTTAATCATTATAGTTTGTGAGTTAAATGAGGGAACTTAGATGTTACTTAAGTTGATGGTCAATTCTATTTTCTTCAAAGCAACAGAAGTGTTGCTAAAACTATGAGTCCAGTGTATTTACCCAGGGAGTCCCATCCTGCCTTGCTACCCCAATGATCTACTGTAGGCTCCCTATCTAGCCTCATTTCCTATTAGACTTTCTCATCTCTGCCTTTCCTTGTGCTTTTGACTTCACCCAGAATGTTCCTTTCTTTTAGCTACATCTGTGGTGCCTTTATTGAAGTATTTTTTGCCATGGCCGTCTTCAGAACTCTGTCCAATGGCATGCTCAATAAATCTGGACCATTTAACCACCTGTCCTCTGTGAGATGCTCTACACCTTGTTCTGCCATAGTGAACTCAGTATTTTTTTTTTTTTCCTTCAGCTGCACACACGCTTGTATTTCTGACCCAACACTGTTCTCCTTCCTAGCTCTGTTCTTGTCTTTCTTCCTTAGATTGTCCCATTTCCTCACAAAGGACTGCAGACTAAGAGGCTTTTCAGAATTATCTGGCCTCTGGGATCCCTTCCCTGCACTTCGCTCCTGTAGGGGGCCTCTTTTCAAGCCTTAAAGTCTTGAGGGTAGAGTCAGAAACTCTACTTCTGTCACAAACCCGTCTGAAATGCTCCATTTTGAATGCAACTGCATACTCCAACCTGACATAACCTCTCTCTCCTTGGAATCATCACTGTCTTCTTTTAAGGCATTTATGCTTTTGTTTGCATCATAGTTGCATATGTTTTATAACTGCTAAATTTTAAAAATTAATTATGGTAAAGTATACATAACATACAATTTCACATATCCAAATCATTTTTAAGCGTTATGTACATTCACATCATTTGTGCAGCCAGTCTCCAGAACTCTTATCATCTTGCAAAACTGAAACTCTATACTCATTAAGTAATTCCGCATCCCTGTCTCTCCCCAGCCCCTGGCAAATACCATTCTGTGTTTTGTGTCTATGAATTTGACTACTCTAGGTACCTCATATAAGTGGAATCATATGGTATTTGTCTATTCATATTGGCACTTTCCACTTAGCTTAATGCCTTCAAGGTTCATATGTGTTACATCATGTGACAATATTCCCTTCTTCTTTAATGATAAATAATATCCCGTTGTATAAACATATACACTACATTTTATTTATCCATTCATCTGATGTGTGTATATACCACATTTATCCATTCATTCATCATTATTCATGACGGGAGGGTGCTTCTGCCTCTTGGTTCTTGTGAATTATGCGGCAGTAAGCATGGACGTGCACATACTGTCTCTTTGAGACTACTGTGCGTTCATTTCTTTTGGGTATATGTCCAGAAATGGCATTGCTGAGTCACACACTTCACTCTACTAAATTGTGAGCTGATACTATGTCATGAGACTTGAGATCAATGACTGGGTCATTTTCATCTTCATATCTTCTTAGCCTCCATCACAGTGCCTCATCATGGTAGGTACTCAGTAGGTGTTTGCTGATTGAACAAACAGATAAATCAGTGAAGCAAATGTGTCATAATATTGAATGCAAGTGACTTGTATAGACTAAAATATTTATTTCCTTTATATCAGAAATAAAAGAGCAGGGAAAGAATATATAGAAAAATAACATTCAGTTACTACATCTTTTTTTTTTTTTTGAGACAGAGTCTTGCTCTGTCGCCCAGGCTGGAGTGCAGTGGCGCGATCTCGGCTCACTGCAAGCTCCACCGCCTCCCGGGTTCACGCCATTCTCCTGCCTCAGCCTCCCTAGAAGCTGGGACTACAGGCGCCTGCCACTACACCCGGCTAATTTTTTGTATTTTTAGTAGAGACGGGGTTTCACCGTGTTCGCCAGGATGGTCTTGATCTCCTGACCTCGTGATCCGCCCGCCTCGGCATCCCAAAGTGCTGGGATTACAGGTGTGAGCCACTGCGCCCGGCCAGTTACTACGTGTCTGAAAAACAAGAACCCAAGAGCACTTTATGCATTCTTATGTAGTGATTATATTGGTAATTTTATGAAAGGTGGTTGCAGTCAAATTGGAAGGAAAAAAGTTAAACTTTCCACTTTCCTTTTTGCTTTGTATGTAAAGTATTAAGAAGTATAACCCATTACCTACTAAAATTCTCAATTGTTTCCAGAATAGTGAAAGTAGCTGTTAACAATAATAATTGTAAAAATGTAAAGTAATCTCAAACAGGTTCATGTTTTGTGTAATGATCAGATAACATGAGTAAAAGCAGCAATTATGTGTTTCTGGGCCACACTGGGGGTGGAAAACAAGAAAAGCATATGCTACAACTGCATATTATTAAAAAGGCAACGCTTTATATTTACTTTGCACTTAAAAGTTTGAATGATCTGGATAATAGAAATAGACAATACACATGCTTTGGAATACATTAAAATTGCACATACAGTAAGACAAATTGCTGTTTTATAGCCTTTCCACAATGTAGCAAATTTATACCTCTGGCTTAACTCATGATAAATTTGCATAACATTTACTGGGGGTTTTCACTGTGCTCTTTCATTTTTCAGACTCTTTCTTAGGGGTGGCACCATTCCATTATAGAAGTCCAAGGGTCTACATATGAAAAGAAAGGTGGGGTGGAGGAGAAATCTAGGGACAAAGATCTGTAATCAAACAAGCTACATAAACCTCAGTGGAAAACAGTGGGTATCAAATAAGATTCAGAGAAGACAAGTCCATTTCTACAGTGGGCTGCTCCCATGGGTAACAGGCCCATTCCCTGTTCTTATCTTGCTTCCTTCTTTTATGTCTAGGAGAGCTCAGGAACTCACCTCCTGTATTACTCCATATGGATTCAGGTTGGGTTTATAGAAGGTACCTTGATCTGGTAAACTACCAGGGAAAAGGACTTTGTAAATTAGCCACAACCACAAATCAACCAGCATCTGGAAAGAAGAAACTTAATGGATTTTAAAAGATATTAGGCTATAGATAGGTGAGAATTTGATTTAAAATCAAACTTATAGACAGCTATTCTGGGTAATAGCTGATGGACATGTTGTTATTTTATTGCTAGGGAACATTTTTTTCTACCTGATTGATGTAGTTTGACCCTATCAACATGGGATTGAAATATGTTAATTTAGGTAGTATACATGCTTGTACCTTTAAGACAGAGTAAGTATATACCACTGAATACATCCTTTGTAATGCATTTACCTTACTTCATTGATTTTTATTGCATGGTGCAGCCAGCCTTTACTGTCCCACAATTATTCCCCAGTATCCATATCTCCTGGTGAAGTTTGATAGAGAGCCTAGAACCCAAAATGAAAAGACTTCATAACTATTATAGGACTTTAGGCAAAGAACTTAATTTCTCTGGGCTGAATAACAACGTGCTGGACAAACTGGTTTCTGATGCTGCTTCCAGCTGTAAAAGTGTGCTTTTCTCTGTGACAGCATCAGACCTTATTCATGCCAAGTAAGACTACTGCATACTCAAAGTAACTGAAGAGTTGGACAAGTATTTGAGTTCATATCATGTGTAAAAATTATCTAAGAGAAGTGTAAGGTGCTTGCAAATAGTTTCCCCCCACATCTGCTGTTGAACCCTATTTTCCTTTAGTTTGAAAATGGTACAAGTAGAAATACATAAAATAATGATTGTGGAGCAGAATTTAATTTTTAAATATCAGTACTTGAACATATTTTGATTGGGTAAATTACATGGTAAATTCCCATTAAACTATCACCAGTGTGAAATCTATCTGCTATTGAACTATACCCTATTGGTGTAGTTCAAACCAATACTGTGTTGTGCAGTGCCCTTAATACTGATTTCCAATTTATCTCTGTATTTCTCCAGAGGACGTGAGCAAATTACATGCTAATCATTTCTTATTAACCATATTTTTATTATCCAAATGCTGGCTCTCATTGAACTTTGACTTATGACAGCTCCATTGTATGTTAGCAAATACATTTTTTGAAGCACAAAATCTAAATAGAAACATGTCTTTTCCCCAGGAAATATGGAGTCTTTTTATTCAAAAAATTTAAAATCCCAAATACACACACCATTTTGAGCACCCCAACTAATTTTAAAGGAGATCAAATTAATATATTCAATTTTGCTACATAGAAGGTAAAAGTAGTTAGTACAAGTCACAAAAATATAATGAGTCGAATTCTTTTAAACTCCAGTTGTTTCCCCTGAATTTTCCTGAATGTGACAGGCTTCCCTTTAAGATCAGTAATGTCCCAGGAATGTGGCAGTGCAGAGAAATGGAAATACAGTAGTGATTTATACTTCAGGGGTTAGGGGGTCTGGTGCCCAGTCAGAAAAGGCCTGTGCCAGGGACCAACGTGATAGTTTGTAGAAACACATATTCTTGGAATTATTGGATTCAAAAGGAAAGTTCTTTTCTGCTTTTTTGTGTTTTGCTGTTATCTTAAGAGGTGTATGGATTTGATTTATGAACAAGTACTGCTGTAAATAATAAAATAATAAAATGGCATGTCAGCAAGGGATAAAGAGTTACTTATAGAAGTTAAAGTGAAATTAAATAACACTTGAGTCCACTTGTAAAAGTGCCTGTGTTCTCAGTTGAAGAACAGTTGAATGGTAGTAACTACTGTGTGAAGGAAGTTGGTTTGTCTTATGGATAAGGTTTTGATAAGTACTTAAAATGGAATTAGCATACACCCTTTAACCACGCTGATTTTTGTTTATCTCTGCAACATATTTTGAAAGCTTTGCTGTCCTGTATAAACCAGTAGAAAGCACAGGCACTTGCACAACATTTAAAACTCAGATAGAAAGCATTTCTAGCACATTATGGATGCGCTGTGGGGTTTGAAGTTAATGTGAATGTCAGGCCAAAGTGGGGAGAACTGTGTAAGATACTGAATAAGAAACTCCTTTGCCATTTACTATGAGATGAGAATAAAAAAGGAGGACATAAAAAAGGCAGCAATTTTAACTTCTTCAGATATATCCAGGGAAAATATCTTGTGTTAAAAACAGAAGGAACTAGAAAGTGTGCAGCTGATTTCCTAGCCTCTGGTATTTTATGATCTGGATTGCTTTGTTCAAGAAAAAAAATAAAAGGTAAATAAGTTGCAATGTAATCCTTTGTATTTTTCCATGAAGTATTAAATTTGTGTAGAATATGTGCATAGTTTTTATGAATCAGAACCTGAGTCATAAATAAAATGTTAATTTGTAGACACATTTAACTGTGGAGCAGTTGGAAAAATAGGAATGTGTTAGAAAACTAGGTATTTGCAGAAGCTAATGAAGTTAATTGGTCTCATTTGACTACCTTATTTTCCCAAACCCCCTAAAGACTGGGCTTTTTTATTTCTTTAATTAAAAATGAGTTTGGTATGTTAATATTATAACCTTTCATATTTTCCTAGTTTTCTATATAAATGTCTTATTTATAGAACCCCCCTTAGGAGTCCAGTATTAGTAAGAACATTAGTAAACTGGGAGCAGTAAGAGGGGTGCTAATGCTGTACAAAAGCTATTAGCCACATACATTGCTATAATATGTGCTTTTACACCTTATTATTACTTCCCTGTCCTGTTTCTTTTTGATTACATAGAGAAAGACCTATTTTCCTTTAGCTTGAAAACGGTACAAGTAGAAATACATAAAATAATGATTGTGGAGCAGAATTTAATTTTTAAATATCAGTACTTGAACATATTTTGATGGGGTAAATTACATGGTAAACTCCCATTGAACTATCACCAGTGTGAAATCAGAGAAATCACAGCCCTGAGTTAATCAATACCATGTGTGTAGATAATTTTCCCTGAATTATTCCTTGTATAAGGAAAGGTTCAAAATCAAAATATTTAGCTGTTCACCAAAGAGTGCTTTTTAATTAGAGCTTTATGTTGCGGCTGCCACATTGGCCTGTATAGTGGATGCTGAATGTAGTGGCGCATACGGCAGAGGGTTCTGGGACATTGTTTCTCTAATGTCATCACTAACACATTGCATTTGTATTGATTGTCTATGATTTCTGTATATGGATGATTGAGTTTGAGCAAACTACTTAGGGTTTCAAAGGATTTGGATAATGTTACACCGTAGGGCTGGAAATCTCTTTGAATATTGTATTGCAAAGGGACAAAGTCATAGTTTCAGTGCATTTATTAGGCCCCTGCTGTAGAAATAGGACAATAAACCATCTTTTTAAAGTTAAGAGATCCTGGACTGGGCAGTTCTAATAAATCCTGGGTTTAAGGAGAATGGTACGTGCTGTAGTACCGAAGTTGTTTATTCATCTGGAATGTATTCGAATCTTGATTAATAAGAAGACATCTGCAGTTTTACATAAAAAGCAGAGCAGGCGGTTTGGCAAATAGAAATGAGAAGGGAAAAAGAAGAGCCGGTTGCATCGAATGCCGTTGTTTCATTTTGACCACCAAGCATTGTTATTTGTGATATCCTGATAGTATATAGCAATCGGCATTTTCCCCCTACAAAACTGCAGTAAAGAATTAAGATCTGTCATTTTGAAAAGGGATAGGTCCTTTTAAAGACTTACCTGGGAAATAATATTTGTCATTTTTATTTTAGAAAACCCAAGTGGTGGAAGAAATACAGACCTCATTTATTTGAGTGTTTCGTTTACATGATGTCAAACATGTATATGGATACTTGCAAATCTAAAATTTAACATTTCATGGAATATATTTCCACTTGGAATACATTTTTCTTAACGTTTCACTTAAGAATAAATCACTAAAGAATCTCTTACCCTAACGATCATTGTTTAACCAGTTGGAGAGACATGATTTTTGCATAAGACATTTTAAATTTCAAGATGGCTAAATGATCTATTGGAAAAGACCACGGAAATTACTGTGTTTGAGGGAAATCGAAGCCAAAGCCTGTAAAATGTATGTCATTCACATATCAACAGGATGGCTTCCTAAATTCTGGGGCATTTTTCAAAAGGGAATGATAAGATCAGAGTTCACTGTTTGGAAGATAACACATTTGGCAGCTAGTTTCTGAAGAATCTGGCACCCATACAGACGTTAATCTCGAAGGCCAATAGGTGAAAGATTGTTACAGTCTTGCTGAAGGCAGAAATTCATGCATATTGCAGTCATTCTTATGGGAGTAAAAGGAACAAATTCTGACCAATTTAAAATATGACAGTTTTAAAGAAGAAGGACCAAAACCAAGGAAAAATAGCTTACTTCAGATCTATTCCACAGTAAAATTATGGCAAACAAGTTGCTGATGATAATTTTTGTATCTGGTACTGGATAATTGCTGAAAGCTGAGGGACGGCTCTTTTCGGCCACCCAGTCCCAGACAGCTAAGTAATATACAACAGATTTCTAAAAACAGCCTTGCTTAGTAGGAAAGAGTGTGAGATTATGTAACTTAAAGAGCAATGAACAAAGAAAAAATGATTTTACATTTTTCATTGACAGATCACAATGTCAGGAGATCGAGACCATTCTGGCTAATACGATGAAATTCTGTCACTACTAAAAATACAAAAAAATTAGCCGGGCGTGGTGGTGGGCGACTGTAGTCCTAGCTACTCGGGAGGCTGAGGCAGGAGAATGGGGTGAACCCGGGAGGCGGAGCTTGCATTGAGCTGAGATCGCGCCACTGCACTCCAGCCTGGGTGACAGAGCGAGACTGCGTCTCAAGAAAAAAAAAAGGAAAATTATTTCACAGTCATTAGCAGAGTTAAATTTATGTAATGTTAAAATATCGGTTATTTCAGAATGTGATTATCATCAGCTTTCAGCCTGTGTCCCCTGCAAGTGTAATATTTTAGTAAATTTTAGGCAGAATACAATTCTTTTGTTTTAGCAAAGACAACAGAGATAGAAAGTAAAGAAGGCCAGGAATGGTGGCTGACACTTGTAATCCCAGCACTTCGGGAGGCTGAGGTGGGCAGATCACTTGAGGTCAGGAGTTCGATATCAGCCTGGCCAACATGGCAAAACCCCATCTCTACTAAAAGCACAAAAATTAGCTGGACATGGTGGCGGTGAGCCTGTAATTCTAGTTACTTGGGAAGCTGAGGCACGAGAATCACTTGAACCCAGGAGGCAGAAGATGCAGTGAGCCAAGATCGTGCCATTGCCCTCCAACCTGGGTGACAGAGCAAGACTGTCTTAAAAAAGAAAGAAAGAAAGAAAAAGAAAGTAAAGGGCTGGTGCAGTGACTCACACCTGTAATCCCAACACTTTGGGAGACTGAGGCAGGCGGATCATGAGGTCAGGAGATGGAGACCATCCTGGCTAACATGGTGAAACCCCATCTCTACTAAAAATACAAAAAAAAAAAAAAAAAAAAGGAAAAATTAGCCGGACGTGGTGGCGGGCGCCTGTAGACCCAGCTACTCGGGACTAGGGCTGAGGCAGGAGAATGGTGTGAACCCGGGAGGTGAAGCTTGCAGTGAGCGGAAATCAAGCCACTGCACTCCAGCCTGGGTGACAGAGCAAGATTCTGTCTCCAAAAAAAAAGGAAGGAAAGAAGTATGGTGCCATAAACCCATAAACATTTATTCTTGGTATGTGAGAGAGGGTTGTTAATATATAAGACAATGCTATAGTTCAAGGATTGTCAAACTTTTATTATGGAAGTCAGCATAGTAAATATTTGAGGTTCTGTGAGCCATATGGATTCTGTCATAACCAGTCAACTCTGCTGCATTGAACAACTCATATTCAATATGTTAATGAATAAGAATGGCAGTGTTCCAATAAAACTTTATTTACAAAAGCAAGAGCTTTTGGCCTACAAGCTATAGTTTGTTAACCTCTCTTAAAATAGATTAAGCATTTGGTAGGTTCTCAGTGTTTGGTGATTATAATAGTGCTCAGTACTTGAGTTTTAAATAAGTGCACACTTGTAATTGTATCCCTGTCTGGCAGAAGGAAATTTGTGTGCATATGCCAATGCCTACAAGGTCTTACATATTTACACTGTTCTTAATGACTAATTATTGAAATAAATGGGAAAGGTATGTAAAGGGTTCTTTATCTAGATAAAGATAAAGTTCTTCAAATAAAGCTAGAAAAGTACACAGGATAAGAGGATTGTTTTAAATATCAACATAGCTTTTCAAATTAATATGCCAGCTCCTGTTATTTAGAAAACCATAAGGTTATCTTTGCCTTAATGTCATGATGAAGAAGTTTACATTTTAAAACCGCCACTACATAACTGATAACATCATAATATACATTCACTGTTGCCAAGTCTTTTCCAGGAGAGGCAGGCCGAAAGGTAGGTTAGCATGTAGAATCATTCTTTTATGATGTATGGTTTATAAGGGTGCCTACTTTGTTCTAATCCAGCCAAAATGGAGTCTTCTTTTAACCTTCCTATGAGACGTGTGTGTGTGTGTGTGTGTGTGTGTGTGTGTGTGTGTGTTGTCAAGATAGCAGGCTTTAAGTAGAAAAGCAATCTGTAACACTGGAATTGAGTCCTATTGTTTCTGACATTTGGATTCAAAACTATGATTTTTATCCTAATACTCTTCTTGCAAACATTTGCAGTAAACCAACCATATAGTGACAATAGTGGACAAATGGCAGGGAACGTGGGAGGAAGAGACATTACAGGCATTTCTCCTTCCCTCATCATATATAATTAGTCAGTGAGTCTTTTGGATCTATTTTTCTAAACGAATGAATGCATTTCCTTCACTCTATCACTGGGCTACTCCTTTACTTTAGGTTTTTTTGTCTGTCACCTGGACCATTGCCATAGCCTTATAAGTGGACTCCCTGCCTCTAGCCTTCATCCAGTCCCTCCTACTCCAAAGGGCTCTGGTGGAAACCATCTTTGCTGACTGAAATCTTTCAACAGCTGTCTCTCTGCTGCCTGCAAATAAGCTCGGGGCCCTAAGCCATCATGATCGGGCTTCACTTCCTCTCACAAATTCTTTGTTCTAGTCCAGTGGCACTTGAACCTGGCTGTAGTGTTGCCTGAGAAACTTCAAAAAAATACTAATCTAAACTTCACCTCTAGTCCAATGTGATAAGAATTTCTAGGAGTGGAGTAGAAGCATCAATAGTTTTAAAAGATCTCCAGGCAATTTTAGTGTGCAGCCAAAGTCAAGTTCCTCTTTGTAGTCATTTTACACCAGTATTGATTCCCTGATCACAAATGTTTGCATTTGTACATGCTGTTGTTTTCCTACCTGGAAAACTCCTGCTTATTCTTTAAGGTTCAACTCAAAGAACATATCCTCGGTGGCTACTATATATTCTACAAGATTGTTTTGGTGCTTCTTCCACAGAACACCCACAACATTTCTGTAGAGGGGTCTATTACATTCCCTGATTTTCTTGTGTCCTAATCATATGTTTACATGTGTGCCTCTCCCATTCATTAGTCAGTGAACGATTCAATGTAACCATGTATTGTGTCTTGGTCAACTTTGTATCTGCGGTGCCTCTTGTGGGTCTCATCCATAAATGGGTCATCGGAATATCATTATGGAATGGATGAATACATCAGAAAAGCAGGACTGGGGTTGTAGCTAGAACACACCTCAAAATGTATTCACTGGTTCATTCAGTGCGCTTCAAAATTATCTTTGTTCCAATGGGATATTACGTAAAAATAACTAGTCTGGGAATGAGTATTGTCCACCAGGAGAGTCCTTAGGATGAGAAGCACTATGGAACCCCTTTTGTGGGATGGCAAACACAAGGTCATGTGACCACAGCCCAAGGAAAGACTATGGTCAAGATTTCGGGCAAGAGAGGTGACAAAGGGAAGAGAGAAAACATCAATAATAACTGAACTGAATCCTCTCTTAGGTGGGGAAAGGAAATCAATGCTCACATTAAATTGGCTCGAAGGTAACATGTTAGCAATGTTAGCAAGCCCAGAGATAAGACTGGAAAATTCACCAGAAAGCAAAATGTTACTTTAAGAGAGTGTGAAGGGTGGTGGAAAGAGAGTGATGCCAAAGAGCTCAAAGCAGTAACTAAATAGTCTTAACAATAGTAGCTACATTTTGGGGTTTTGATAAGTCTTTGTCTACAACAGTAAAAAATATAGTGAACAGATTAGTTGGATGGGGGAAAAAAGAAAGTAGGATGAAACGACAAACAAATCTATCAAAGAGAATGATTCTTGTCTATTTTAGAAAGTTAATCTATCCCTACAATTGATTATGGCGTTATATGCACTGAAACAAAGGGAACTTCTACATTGTGAATATTCACAAAATGCCAAGTGTAATAGCTTTTGAGCAACAAACTCATTTAGAGCTATTTTAAAGCCTTTTTTTCGTAAAGAACATAGGACTTTTTTTTCTTTCTTTTTTTAAGAGACAAAGTCTCACTCTGTCTGTCACCCAGGCTGGAGTGCAGTGGCACTCACTGTAACCTCAAAACTCCTGGGCTCAAGCAGCCCTCTCGCCTCAGCATTCTGAGTAGCTGGGACAGCAGGCAAGCACCATCACACCTGGCTAATTTTTAAATGTTTTGTAGAGATGGGTCTCGCTATGTTGCTCTGGCTGGTCCTAAACTCCAGCCCTCGAGCCATCCTCTTGCCTCAGCCTCCCAAAGTGCTGGGATTACAGGTGTGAGCCACCACACCCGGCCAAGCGTAAGCCTTTGAAAAATGTAATACGTGTATTTTAAATACTTCTGTACATAGTTACAGAAAACCAAGAGTGGGTGAAGAATCATATTTCATACACCTTTGATCCCGGTGCCTAGCAAAATGCCCGTTTGATGAACAAATGGGTAAGATAATGAATGAATAGACTTGAATACAAGTTACAAAAGCAACTGGGACTGTTTTGTCTCAAGTGAGCCACCTTCTTCCCTGTCTTGCATCATCTGCCTAGCTGCACAGTGAACGCATGAAACTTAAAAAGCATATGAGTGTTTGGGTGATAATGATGTGTTAGTGGAGGTTCATCAGTTGTGACAATTGTACCATTCTGGTGGGGGATGTTGATAATAGGGGAGACTATGCGTGTGTACAGGCATGGCTATATGGGAAATCCCTGTACTTTCTGCTCAGTTTGCTGTGAACCTACAGCCGCTCTAAAACATAGTTTATTAATAAAAAGCATGAATTCAAAGATGTGTAGTCAAGAAATTATGCATTCTAAAAGGTATTCATTGATGACTCACAATAAAATTAATGGGATTTTAAAAATTCTTTTCCTCAGAACAGGAATGCTGAGGCTAAACAACCTTGCAAAAATGAGATCAATGAAAATTTGCTATAGCAAAGTTGATTCATTTGTTTTCCTCTATGTTCAAAACCACCAGTTAAAATACAGGCAGTCCCCAGCTTATAAACAGATTATCTCCCAAAAGTTTATTTAATAAGCTGGTTTCTTGGAATGCACCACATACTTTCCAATGGAGCAGCGCAGTCAGTGTGAATTACATTTTAGGGCTAGCCCATATATATTTTTAAATATATAAGGTTGGTAGAAAATGGCCACAGAATGCAGCTATGCAGTTTGTTAACTGCACAAAGTCCCCAGCAATGGGGTGAGGAGACAGAAACCTAATAGCAGTGCTTGTAGTCACGACCAGCAGAAGAGACACTTAAAAAAATCATCTGTGAGGGGAGTACCTGTTGGAATTTCTCCTCTTAGAGGGGATTGCGTTTTGCAGTTCACATAAAGATACCTCTGGCTTGTGTTAGAGACTGCTGGAACAACAGTAAGTTATAAGCACCGTTTAGATGAGAATTTGAATTCTGAGTATTCATTAAAGAAATGAGACTTGCATTTCCCCAGGATTCACTGCTAGAACAGAGACTCTGGGTCCTTTGAGCACTGGGAATAGCACCTTTCCTGGCTCCTGTAGAACAGGAGGAGTGGCAGACGGGGGAAGCTGACGTTGTGGCAGTCAGAGTCTCTGGGAAGTCTTAGGCTTCCTGAAAGCAAGGACTGCTGTGGGGGAAGTAGCTATAAGTACAGTGACTCTTAAAGGAACTCTCATCTTTGGAAGTGGGGTGGTATAAAGGGAGAGAGAGAGAGAGAGTGTGTGTGTGTGTGTGTGTGTACGTGTGCCCATGCATACACAGCTTGTGTGTTAGAATGTCTCTGGGAAAGTTGAAACCAGGAGGATTTCTGCATTGGCAGAGTAAAAACTGCCGGGGTATGGTGGGGTCCCCTGGACCTGCATCTGGCGGGGTAGGATGGCTATGATTTCCTTACTTACCACTGTTGGAAGGAAGGTAGTCTTGGAGTTTCTCAGTGGACCCTGGTGAGGACTCACCTGGGGGAGAGTGAGAAGGTGAAGGTGTTGGTGGTTCATTTGTCTGTGTCACATGTAAGTTTGGTGTTCTGAAACCAGTGAATTTATGCGGGTGAACAATAGATTCATATCATCACAGAGCTGAGTTTAAAAATGCTGTGAATCAGTATGCTCTGTTTTTATTTGCTTTTTCTAAGTATTTTGGTATTTGAGAAAACCCCTCCCCCCAAAAATCATCAAGTCCTCAATTTTACATTACAACGAAGTTCTCTAGACTTAAGACCAAGTCACATTAATTAGAACTTATTTCAATAATTTTAAAAAATTTATGAAAACAAGACACTTAGTGCTCACTTGGATGTGCCATATAGTAACAGTATTAATCAGTTGAATAATCCACATTAATCAGTCCTGCCTTGAAGTAAAATTATTAATCAGCTTGATGATCTAAGCAATCTTCTGAGGAAATGAGTTTGTCTTAGAATTTAAAAAGTGATCATGGAAAAATTGAAAAAGAAAGAGTTAGAAAGGAAACGAAGAAAGATACTCATTTCAGTTTTATTTCAGTTATTTTGACACCAGATCTTCTGCTGATATAGAGTGGCTCTGAGCTTTGATATCCAGTTCTGAACGAGTAATTTCCTCTTTTAATTGTGTCCTCTTCTGTCTAGAGAGAAAGTTGTGTGGCAGAGTGTCAGCAGCTGGGAAGAGATACCTCTTGAGTTGTCTCTTTTTTCTTTCCCTGAGGGAATGAAGTTGTTCTGGTACAGCATATAAGCTGAGGCCATATGTGACATTAAGTAGACTGAAATTGAGGCACGATACCATTTAATTTGGCTTTTTAAGCTAAACAAAAGGACAAGAAAAAAAAGTCAAACCAGTATTGACCACTGTGAAGAAAGATGATTGTTTTGATATAAATGTTCGGAGTTCCACAAATAATGTGGAAACTTAACCATAAGGGAAAATTGAGCTTATCTAATCAGATAAAGCATTCCCAAAATCTAGAGGTGATCTCCTCAAAATTAGTGCAAACTCTGTTGGGAAAGGAAGACTTGGGAATAGAAGATGGCAGTTAGGAGGAAGTGTTACAAAAGAAACATTTTCAGAAATTCTCTCATACCAAGAGATGATTATATCAATAGTTGATTTGGGGTTCTTTTGTTGAAGAAACCCCAAATCTAGTGAGAACATGTTGTAACATGATGGCATTGCGTATTTGAAGTGGAATCTCATCAGATTATGTCCCCTTTTAGTTGTAGCCTGCTTTGACATTCCGCAGCCCGTCCAAGGGGGCTGTGATGGCTTTGCACCAATTTTTCAGTTTGTCCCCTCCCACTCTCTCCATTTTGGCATGTCCTTTGTATTCACAGTATAGAACAAGAATCACCCGCTACATTCGATAGCTAAACAATGAGAAAAACCAAGCAAAACAAAATTTGTTCAAAAACAGGCCTTAGTTGTTTCCCAGTTTTAGCATTCATCACTGCAAAATTTAAATCTTATGCATCTAAATAATTGAATTCTCCCCTGTAAGAAAGAAATTACAAATTAAACTCATTGTGCAAGAAAAAATAACATATTCCTAGATCAAGCAAAACAAGCCAAAAAAAAAAAAAAAAAAAAAGGGATGTAGCAAATATATATGCCATGAAAGTTGGGAGTTTTTTAGGTGAGAGTTGGTGTTTGGAAGTCAACACCATAATCTTTGAACTTTCAATTACGTCTCTTGAAGGCTGAAAACTTGTAGGGTAAAATTTTTGGTTTCACCCTAAAATTTCCCCTTGTGTGGCTTGGCAAATGTGAAAGTTTGAGAACCTCAGGAAAATCATGTTGAAAGAACCTGCTCAGAAGAGATCAGGGGGTGTGGATTTGGTTGATGACACAGGCTACTGCGTCCTTACAGAGAATTGTTTGTCTTCCGTTTTTAGATGGCTTTAATTCCTCCAAATTGCTCCTTGAATAATAGGAAAAAGGCAATTTGAATTTCAGTGACAGATTGGACATAACAGGTTGCAACTATTAGGTCTAATTTTACCATACTGAGAAATAAAATTGCCTAAACATAAACATCGATCACTGATGCAGTAAATTAATTTGTACAGAAAAAGTAGTTTAACTGCAGTGCACATTAAACATAGAAAATTTTCAAAATTACTGCTCTCTGAATTAATTTGTACACTTGTTTACTTGTTAAAGGCACGCATAAATTCTTTTTTCTAAGGCAGTGTGGGTTTGACTAGAATAAGAAAAAAGTATAAAAAGTGAGAGGGACATACAGAGATGTGGAAGGCACACAAATTGGCCTGAATACTTACAAATAATATTTTTTCTTTCAATTTTGTTTTTAAATGCTCTTTAGAATGTGCATGGTTTTTGAATCTGTCCATAGGATCACTAAAGATGTACAGATTTTCCCCCTCATTATAACAAAGATAAATGTGAAGTTTTAATAGCCTTGACTTATGTTTGTTAAGAATTGAAGGTAGGAGTAATTAGAAGAGTTTTATGGTTTGGTTTCTTGGTGAGTATACATTCAAAGGTGTCCTAAGGCTTGGAACTGTTACATTTGTATTCATCAACAACCTGACCCATGCATTTCTTTGTACTTAACCATCTAAAAAAAAATCAGCGAGCATGTTTGCATTGTTCCCTGTAATTCTATTATGAGGAATGCATGGCAAACTTTGGATAGTATCTTTTTAGATTGTTCGAGCCACCATGGAACTGAAGCTGGCAATGCGGTACAGTTTGATAATATCTCCTGCCTACAGTTTTCAAGGACAGTGGTTCGATTCAAATACAATTCTGATAAGTGGCAGGTTTTCGTGTCTTTAATGCCTTGACAAGGGCATCACTCTCAGGAGAGGGAGGTGAAACCGTTTGGACGAGGATTCCGTTCCTGCCCCTTTGTGCTGACACACTAAGATAATGGACAATTAAGAGAGCCTTCACTGCAGGTGAAAGTGTGGGGTTATCACTAATATAAAGGAGCCCATGGGGTGCTGGGGTATGAAGGAGAAGAGGGATGGGAATTTTTAAAGGGAGTAGGAAACACACAGATGAGGCGCCTAATAACTGTTCACATATTGCACTTTTACCTGTAATAATGGTGAGTGATTGGAGTGTTCAGTGTTCCTTGCTTTAACTTCTTTTTTTTTAAATATCTGGTTCATTGCATATGACACAAAGTAGTGCAGAAAACGCGCCCCAGTGCTGGCCTGCCTGTCGAGGGGTAGGGGAGCCCAGATAAGAGAGAGATTTGTTTTGTGGAATCTGTCTTTTAGACCAGCTTCCATGGTCTGTTTAATCTAGGATAGTGGTTGTCAACCCAGCCTGCACCCTCTGTGGGTCTAAACTCTCGGAGAGTCTGATTTAATTGGCCTGAGGATGGATCCAGTACGTAATTTTAAAAGCTCTTTGGACGATTCCAATGTGTACTCGGAATCAAGGACCATCGTTGCTGAGTTTGTAACAGAAGATCAGGCTCTTCAACATTCAGGCTCCCTGGCAGATTGTGTGATGATTTAATAGATTCCAATAACAGTGTCTGTGTTGCTGTTAGAGAAGATGCGTGCTGCGTATGTTTCTAACAGCCCACTCGTGTTTATGTCGGTGTCGTGGGTGAGCGTTCAGGTATATCTGGGAAAAAGTTCCTTATCTCTTGACTGTTGTTCTCCATTTTCCCCTCCTCTCCTTTCGTTTCTGGGTTTTGTTGTTGCTGTTGTTTTTCCTTATAGATATTTGAAGGTACCACTTCCTGTGATGTCATGGATGAGTCACCTAGGAGTGGGGAGGAGTCTGATAAAGGCAGAAGTGCCTATGTGACGTCAGTGTCCGGCTGTGACGAGCAACTTTGTCCCTAGTCTTCTTACTCTGATGGGGGAGATGGGATGTTCTGTATGCATGCAAATTTGAGGGGCACTTCTGATACCACTTAGCACTGATAAAAGTGAGGCAGTCCAGAGTATTTCAAAACAGAGTGCAGAAGAGGTTAACTGATTTTCTTTTGACTTGAACTGTCATTTGTCTTTAACAGCCCTGAACAATAGAGTGCACTGCTTCTGATAAGTATGGGTTCTCCTCAGCCTGAAGAGATGTGTGTGATAAGATAAGATGACTTGAAAAAAACAAGAGCTTGAGGGAAAGGGACAGGAGGAGAGGGAGACAGAAAGTATGTTAACTGCTTTGACTGCAAAATACCCCCTGGTAGCCAGAGATAAGACACCTTGAGCTACTCAGAAGACCTTAAACAGGATGTAAATGAAGCCAATAAAAATCACTTGAGATCAAGCCCTCCTTCTCCTCACCCCTCCTATTTCCAGCTCTGACAGCAGAAGGCTTAATTTACTGTATGGCATACCACACTTACATTCTGAACCCCAGAAGTTGCAAGAAACCGATAGCCTGTTCAAAGAACAAAGAATTTCTAGAGAGGTCCAAACTTGAGGCATTTAATCAGCAATTCTAGCAGTGCCTCCCTGAGTGGAAAAAGAAAGTATTGCCGAATATAGGAAGCTCCCTTCGTCTTTTCTCAGTCCTTACTCCAGATATTCGTTTACTTTGTAGTTTTGTGACAAGCTTCTTTCTATGTTGAAATGGTTGGCAGGGTGACCTGCCTTTGATAGCGTATTGGTATTTCTCATCTAGCTAATGCAGCTTGAAAGTAATCATCAACAAAAGTTTAGCAGACAGACCTTTTCATGTGCACACTTGAAACACGGCTGTCTACTCAGAACTATGTTTCCTAAGCATGTAACACCAGCCTTTATGTACTTGGAACTATATAACTCTTCAAAAATGGTCACTCTCTTTTTCTGGAAATGTACAAGCTGCTGCCAACACTCTTACAGAGAGGAAGTTACTTGCTGGAGCTAATCGAGTATTTCACTGAAAAGATTTGAAATATGGAGTCCTACTCAAAGTTAAAGGATAGGAGGGCAAAGAATATAGTGATCTAATTTTCTTTCTGTAAAAGCCGCTTCTTGGAAGAACTGGGATTCAATTTGGTCTTTGAATAAGGGCGAGAAAGCCCTCCATCATTGATGTTCCATTACAGAGGAGCAAACACGGGAAAGGCACAGCCGAGTGCAGCAAACTTCAAGCAAGGACTTAGGTGATTCAGGGGAAAGAAAAGATTCTAAGGTGATTCTCAAGCTTGGGAACACAGGTGAAGACTCAGGAAACTTGCTAAAAAAAGAGGATTTCTGGACCCCATCCTCAGAAGTTCAGAGTCAGGAGGCGTGGGGTGGAGTGCAGGTGTCTGCATTTTTAACAGGCAGTTCAAGCAATTGGTCTGCTGGTGGTTGGTGGATTAGACTGAGAAATGCTGCCCTGCATCATCTGGCTGTGGTAGAGGGTCAGCCTTTGGTTTGTTGGGTACAACCAGGATAGCTGGAATGATAATTGAAGAAGGGTGGTTTAAGGGATAGGTGAGAAGGATCCTTCACTGGAATCAGTGGCAGGGAATATGTCCCTACAGGCAAGGGTGTGAGAGGAAAGTGAAGCTGACCACAGTGCCAGTTTGACTGTGCCTTTTCTTCTGCTTTGATTTGTCAAAACCTGATCCGACCATACCACCTTGCTCAAAGCAGAGGCTGGAAGAACAGGAGAGAGGCAAACAGACCCACTGTTAAGGAGATGTGTGTATATAGGATTTTTCTAGTCAATAGCCAGCAGTGAAATCAAATTAAGAAATTGACTGTCACGACTTGTTAATGGAGAGTTATACGTTTGTAGAGTTGTTAGGCCATTTTTGTTTTCTTCTGCATATGTGTGAATACATGCATCACTTAGCATGAATTAGTTTAGTAATATGAAAAACAAAATGAATTTTTTTTTTAAAGAAAAACAATATTAAACATCATTTTAGGTTTATTCATTTACCTGTAAAAACTCAGCCTTTGAGTTGTTGTTGTTGTTGTTTTAGTGGAGGAGAGTTTGGGAAGGATGGACTTTGAGGGTTTTCTCATATGTAGAGCCAAGGTGCCAGCCTGGGCACTGGGGGCTTGGGTGTGGGTTTCAGTGCCACTGTCAACTACTATTGTTAGTACAAGATTATAACATGTTACTCATCCTCGTTGACCTATTTGTTCATCTATAAAATTAGCACTTTTTTTCCCCTAAAGGCCCACATTTCTCACAGGTCTTAAATCTTATGTTTCATATATACATGAAAAGTTAGGAATGACAGCCTTGACTTTCTTTTCTCTGTGTAGGCTTCAATCACATTCACTCATTTTCTTTCCTTTGATCCCTAAAGTCAGACCCAGAGGTATGCACAATCCATGCCAAACAACAGGTCATCTTAAGAGAAAAGAGCAGAGCTCAGATGTGGAAGGAAGCTTTGTAAAGATTTCAGAGACCAGCCCTTTGGTACAGACAGCATTGAGTCAGTGAAGATTCTAAAACTGTGCTGGTAGGTTTCATATCTTTGAATATTAGCAACATGTCTCATTACTGTGGCCACACTGCCTTGGATTCTTTTCTTTTACATTATTTTGTTATTTTTAAAGTATCTTGGATGGAGGCAAAGTAAGATGCTAGTACACGGAGGTATCATGGGGTTTTTGAGGCCTGATTTGGTCACAGGTGTTGGAATATTTGCCAAGATGTATCATCTCAGATAATATATGTGTTATTTATATATAGACACACATATATAATTTAATAAAAATATGATTATAGATATTAATCAGTAGACAGTAGCATCGTAAAGTCTTCCCTTAGAGACATATTTCATCAAGACATGATTGTACAGATATTTAGTCCTATTAAGTGACAAATTACTATGATTAGCACTTTTGTAATGAGAGTTATCTACAATATTTGAAAAACTACTTTGGCATAAATTACTTAGTCTATTCTGAACATTTAGTCAACTGTGGATAAAAGCATGCAAGTGTACACATGCAGTGTGCCACAATTTTAACTGTACTGGTTCCCATAAATAAATTACCAGGGCTGTTACCAAGAAAAAAATAATGAAATGAACTGGCTTGGATGTTATCATCATATTCATTCTAAGGTAGAGATTCTAGGGAAGAGAAAAATCAAACCAAAAGTGAAAAATAAAACATAAAGGGCAAAGAGGGTACTTGGAAAGTCCTCAAATTGATAATTAGCCTTATTTTCAGAATGCTTCTTTTATATTTTGCTGAATTAGATACCTTTAAAAACTCTATAAATACATGTACTTGATATCATATGACCTGTGTAGAGGTATTTTGTCATACCCTAACTAAAGATTATTTTAAGAAAATAACTTTGGCTTTCCAGTTTATGTAGTACTTTTATAAACATTATCTCATTTGAAATAAAGGATTGTCTTACATCATTTGGGTTACTTGGAATCCAATCTCATTTTTCCATTTCAATTTTACCATGTAAGTGTTAATGTGAAAGGTAATAATTCTGTTGAAACACTATAAAAATTCTATTGTATAAGGCATATTAGTGATTGGCCCTACTGTAGACTCTTTCTTATGCGTGAAGTCTCAAGAGAGTCCAATATCCCTGAGTTGCCTTTTTAAATTTTTTTTTGAGACGGAGTCTCGCTCTGTCGCCCAGGCTGGACTGCAGTGGTGCGATCTCGGTTCACTGCAACCTCTGCCTGTCGGGTTCAAGCAATTCTCCTGCCTCAGCCTCGTGACTAGCTGGTACTACAGACACACGCTGCCACGCCCGGCTAATTTTTTGTATTTTAGTAGAGACGAGGTTTCACCATGTTGCCCAGGCTGGTCTTGAACTCCTGAGCTCAGGCAGTCCGCCTGCCTCAGTCTCCCAGAGTGCTGGGATTACAGGTGTGAGCCACCATGCCCGGCCCCTCATCGCTGAATTCTTTAATACCACTGTAGTATATAACTTCCTCATTAAATGCATAAAACTAAGGAGCAGACAACAGATATTACTTTGAGTTGCAGCTGCTGGGTTGTTGGCTAGGTGTACTCACTAGCAATCTTAGTGGCTTTTTCACCCTAGCCTGACAACCTGTGTGAGTCAGTCTGTGCCTTAAAATTCAAAATGATTATTTGCCACAGACCTTAACAATTCCTATCATTTGTTAGACACATGAATGTCCAAATCAAGATCTAGTACTGAGGTCAGCTGTAATACAAAGGCATATGGATAACTGTAGTAATAGTTCCCCCCCAATCTTTGTAACAGCTTTTTCTGCATTAGCAAACCATATTTATCACTTTACTGCACAATGAACCCACAGGGGGTGCTAATTGTTCATTAATTAAATTTTAGCCTTTCAACACTTTTGTATTCTCCAGTGGCCTTGTCTGCAGTGAAGTATACAGTGTGGCCTTTTCAGGCTGCCGAAAATTCGTGTTGGCGTTACTGCTGCCATGGATATAATACAGGTGAAAGTCAGCTCCAATAAATACCATTTCAGGACTGTTATAATTCCTGGTGACTGAAAGTTTTCCGGCCTTGGACCAAAGCCTACATGTTGGAAAAATAGTCAGTAAAGTCTAGTTTAACAAGACATAACATTCTGTTAGACCAGATGCTGCTTTGAAATAGAATTTGATTTCATTGTTTGAAAATTCTGGTGGTTTATGGCAGTTCTTCCAAAACCATTTACATGGTGGAATGAAGTGTCTAAGATCCAGCATTCCCTAACGAAGCCATTTCCAAACTTACTTTTCTCAGTGGAAGAATCCCCTTTACCTTCTGCTTCCCCAGTGAAGAAGTTAATTTAAAATCACTCATGATTAACTTGGTAGCATTGAGAAATTTACTGAGTATATTTTAAAAGTGTCGGTCATCCTTCAAAGCTCGAGACGTATATTTCACACAAGTGCAAAGGATTTTGAAGTGAAATAGAATTGGCCTCAAGGAATTTCTAAATAAGCCAAATAGTCACTTATAGAATGGTGCTGGCACTATGGAATGTGGCTTCTGGACTTGGAATGCAGGCCTTTTTGTTGTGTGGATTTTACAACACTAATGAATTAATCACAACTTGCCAGTGTGTGTAGCTATTAACAGATGAACTACTGCACATTGATTTTCAAGATATCTGTGAGTAGCATTCAGAAGATTTTTTCCTGGAATATTTTTGCTTGTTTATTTTTTTATTGTTAATAAATATTGTTATTTAAAAAGAATGATAATGTTGTTAATAAATTAATCCATATTTAATAACGATAATATTGTTTATTAAATTGTTATTTAAATAATATTGTTAAATAATTGTTCTTTATTTTTGTGTATTTTTATTTATAAACAAGAATGCCCTTTAAGTCACTAAAATTTTTTACAATCTCAGTATGAAAACTGCAACAACTAAATTGCAGTTAATTTTGATTCCTTTCTGCTGTTCTCACATTTATGAGTTATCATTTATCACTTATCACTTACAGGTAACTTTAGCTTTCGTAGTAGTAGTAATAATGTAATACATTTTTATATTTTAGCAGTACAGAAAACTCCTTCATATAATGTCATGTTTGATTCTTATAATACCTCATATGTTGAGGCAGCTGAAATTTTTCTGATATTATAGACAAGGAAATCAAAACTTCAAAAAACGTAGTTTCTAAAGTTCGTAAGCCAATATTAGACCTGAACACATAGTAGGTGCATAATAAATGTTGATTAAATCAATGAATTAAAGCAATGAAAAACTACTTAAAATTCTTTGTGATATGAGGTCATATATAAACACAAGAGTACACAGTAACTAATAAATGCCTTCTAACTCAAAATAGTAGAGAAAAAAAAGAATGCAGACTCAGGAAATCCACTCTGGTGATGTCTGTCATTATTCAAGGAAAGATCAACATGTTAAACGGTTTAGAACACCCTCAGTCACAGCACTGTAAACAGATGTGTAATACACAGTTGCCAATTATTGAACGCCAAGAGGTGGGTGCTTATCATTAGTTATATATATTTTTAAGTGAGCCGAAAGATAGAAAAAGAAAAGCAGTTCTCACCCCCCACATAATTGGAAACCACTTTTCCTTCTGTCTGGCTTCAGAAACACAATGTCTTGATTTCCGTGCGAGAGATGATGACTGTTCTTTAACTGGTTTCACGTCAGCTTTTTCCTCTGATTGGAGAGGTGAAGTTAAGTGTGAACTGCTTAAGAATGCACTGTTTTCTATTTAATTTGGCTGCAGAAGATGGAATTCATTGAGCTCCGTCTGTTCAAATGAACTTTAAGCAACAGCAAGCAAAACATTTGTACTTCTCTCTGCACATGCAGTCGAAATGTGTCTGCTGAAAGAATGAATGTAAAGCCCAGGATTACCTAAGGAGAGCCATGGAGATGTGATAACAACTCCTTATCTCTTTGTTGGCTCATCTGAAGTGTTAAAGTGTTGTTGAGGGAAAGCGAGCCTCTTTTTTACTAGGGAGTATTGAGGGCAAAAAAAAAAAAAAAACCCAAAAACCAAAAAACAAACAAACAAACAAAACCTCTAAGCTTGAGCGCTGATATCTGGAATTCACCTTAAGACTGTTAAAAAATGTGCACCACCAATTCCCGCTCCGCACAGCTGCTGTTATTAATGGGTGACCACCCTTTTTCCTCATAACCTAACTGTTAATTCATTTAATTGGTCCTTCTAGAACAGTTCGAAATATTACAGAATTTAAAAGCATCTGCGAATTATAAATAATTTTAAAGTTCACATTTCTCATTTGAACACTCAGTAAAGGGTATTCGTTTTCAGGTAGTTAAATAAGTTATATGACAAAGGAGTAAATTTAATGTGGAGCTGCTGATTTTTTTTTTTAAAAGAAGCATCATAGTTATTAACGTTGCAGCTTTTCTAAAACTGTTGACATTTCTATGGAGAATGAAGGGAAGCAATTGCATAATAATGCATAATAGTTTTTTTTTTTTTTTAGCATGACCTTATCTTTTAGCAATTTAAATCATTGCTTTAAAAATGTATTTTGTAATTTGGTTAGTAGAGGATTTTAAATTTGATGGTGTAAAATTGTTACTGTGTGGCATTGAAGCAACATGACAAACACCCTTGTTACCTGTGTCTATTAAACATGCATTTCAAAATATTGTCCTCTTTAAGTAGAGCCCGACTTCTCTTAGCGTTTGTGCACACCTGTGTATTTCCCCCAGGAGTTTCAGCTTATATTAAAGTGTCTCAGGTAGCTAATGACTGAAAAAGTACTGTAAATTCTATTTAGTAAGAAATTTCAGAACTGCTCCTATAACTTGCTGGCAGAAGTAAAGAATTATGTAAGGCAAGTGGGGGAAACCTGAAATGTTTTGGTCTCAAGTCTTACCCTATTGTTTGACCCTCAAAAAAAAAAAAAAAAAAATCTGCTGAATTAACTTACCATGATGCTAAATAATGCAATGATTGTATTGCTCATGTTTTAAGGAGAAGAGAGGTGTAAACCACATTCTTGGCTTCAGAATTCCATAGAAAAACACTTGTGCCAAGGGTTACTTGCCTGTAAAGACCCAATATTATATCCCGTGTTTGATAATTTAAGGCTTGGAACATGGTAAGCATGGATTTATGGTCCATTAACATTTAGATATCACCAACTGATTATCTTTTATTTTCTTGCTAGCTGCATATACAACTGTGAACGCTAAAGGCACTGTAGATTGCCATTGAGTCAGTCCTTAAAACTAATATTCCAGAGATTGCATTAAAGGAAAGAAAATATTAAAATCTGTTTATACTATACTCATAGAAGCTTACACATGGAAACAGAAATACATGCAACACATATAAATCTTTTTGTTTACATATGCAGCTTTTCTTCCAGCCATGATAAGGTGCTCTAGAAACATTCACTAATCTTTGTAACACCCCAGAGGGTAAGTAGCAAGAATTATTATCTTCATATTGCAGGTGAAATACCTAGGTAGGGGCAGATTAAATGACTTGGCCAGGTCACTCTCTAAGTCAGTTATGAAGCTAGAAATAAAACTCCAGACTCTTGACTTTTAGTTCCTACACAAGTACCAGACCCATCAATATTTGTGCTTCTCCTCACTTGAAAAGTAACCATTGATATAAATCCTGTCCCTGTTAAGGAAATCTTGCTGTGTGGCCCTGGCGCACATGATACTGAGTCCCTGATGGGCAGTTAAGAGGGTACTCTGCTGTTGCAATGAACAAGCTCAGGGAGCAAAAGGATATTGCTAAGGCAATTTCTTGCAGACCGGGCCCTATGAAGAACATTATCAGAAGTTTCCATAACTTCAGAGAAAGTATTTTCATCTGCTTTCTTACATTAGTTTCTCTTGAATAATTTCAGATTGCCCCTAGTGTTGGAATCAATCTTCTGAAAGGCTTGGTCCCTGTCCTCAGGAAGTGTGTGTCCTACACAAATTAAGACCTGCTTAATCATAAACAAAGTAAGCATTGACATTAGTCTAACCCTCCTGCACATATTCTCTTCCTCTCTCTTTGATCTTATTTTTTAATTTCTGGCTAATTTGATTAGTCTTGAACACGAGCGAGTGGCCAGAACCCTCAGCATTTCTCTTCCACAATGGCAGGCCGTAAACTGAGACTGTCAGACCCTCATTTGTGTGCTTGTCTGTCCATCAGCAGGAGCTGGGATCAAATCACGTCCAGTCTCTGCTTCCTCCTTCCCAGGCTGGCACATGAAGGGCTGATGGCTCACGTCACAAAGGTACTCTGTGTTCTGGTGCCTTTTTTCTGTGGAATAACTCCTTCTAGTATGACTTCACTTTTCTGTTAGTGAGCACTTTCCCCCATAAATATGCCTGAACAGGTGTTAACTCTGCTGCTAACTGAGTTTCCAGCTGTCCTCCTCCAACACAGACCCAGCAAAATCTGTTGTTTCGTCCTTTTAGGCAGACTAGAGAAGCGCCGAGCCTGAGATGGAGGTCTTCCTTGCAGGATATGGCCGTTCTGCTGCCAGAAGATGGTCCGGAAAGCCTGGCTGGCTAACAAAGACAGGCCTTCAGCGGCTGGGTGTAGTTCCAGTTCTGCATCCCCTTTGGCAGAAACACAGAGGCTGCTGCAGTGTGGCCAGCCAGCGAAATTAGGAAATAAGGACCTCTTTTATTTACTCAGGCTGCTGAATCATGGGCATTCCTGTCTGCTTGGAGAAAAGTCAGGCGGCTCTACTTTCCACTGAAAGTCTCAGGAGTGTTGGAGACTTTCATCTCGGAGTGTTCACACACTTGTTTTAATGTGCTTTATGGAAATGGTGAAACTCAGCAAGTACAGTTGCTGTAGAAAAACATCTGCACTAACCATGCACACACATTTGCATCTTTAAATAGACTTTTTAGGCCACGGAGCTGGTTTCCAGCAAAGCTTTTTCGGCAGTAAGAGCTACAGCTCTTGGAGAGTCAGCTCAAGTGAAGTGACTGGTTTCAAAAATTAAAATTTAACATGGACATGTTAAGTATTTCACATTGAAATGCAGAAAACTTGCCATCACACAGAAAGACAGTCCCTGCAAGTAGCACTTAGTGCCGAGGGGAAAAAAAGTTAAAGTTGATTCAGGAATCTGAGTTGAAAGAATCCTCTACAGTTTCGTCCACGTGTAAAAAGAAATTGACATCGTTTAAACCTAGATTCACCATTTAAGCATAGTTTGCGCTGTGGCTGCCAAAAAGCCTAAGTTAATGGGGATGGATAACTCTCAAAGACTTAGGTAGACCTCAGAGTATGTTGGCGGGGAGACCATCACCACAAAAGTCTTGGAGGAGTCTGATACCTGAAGAGCGTGGACCAACCCACTGGGAGTAGTGAGTCCCTGTGTGTTCTTGGGAGAATATGATCCATTTACAGTGCTGGCAAATGAGAGTTTTACATTTTATATTTTAAAACAGAAATCAGCCTTTCAGGGAAACTTTATTTTTCTAAAAATATCATTCCTTGCTCAAACTATTTTCTTCCGCTCGATCCCCAAGCGTTATGGCTTCTACAGAGGGTTTGTGTAATTTCCTTTACAAAGACGTGTAATGGGGACTGGAGAGAAGAAGGAAAAGGTTTCTAGCTCTCTTGAATCCTAGTTAAAACCTTGATCCTAACCTTCAGTTCACTTGACATGTCACTGAAATTTACAAGCTTAGGAGAACAGTTATATAATAGATATAGTCAGGCATGGACCACAGACAAGAAGCTGATTTAAGCATGGTGTTAGGGATTGCATAATTTGTATAATGGTCCATTGCTCTATAATTCTTTATGTATTTGTATAAAAATATATCATACCTGGACACAATCTGCAATTTAATAATAAATTCACTTGCTCAATTTTCAGGCTCAATAGTTACATCCTTCTAGGCTAGATGCATTACAGATTCTGATTCACTGTTTTCCCCAAATATATAAATGAGAAGATGTGTTTGAAAATATTTTAAAAAATGAAATAGCAGGATTTAAGCCTAAAAGATAAATGTGAAATGTGGTAGATTTTACCTAGAATGTTGAGCACATTTAATAGATAGCCTTTTTTTTTTTTTTTTCAATTAGGGTAAATATTTGAAATTTTGATTTGTTTCAGGTATATTAGCTTTAGGTGACAACACTTTTTTAAGGGGAAAACTAGATCATTATTGAGTTTTTTTGCTTTTAGTTAAAAAAATTTTTTGTGTGTGTTGAGTGGTGAGTTGAGTTTATCTGCATATGTTCCTGGTGTATTCACTTTAAGTAGAAATCACATCCACATCCATCAGACCCTTTCTTATGCTGGAAACATGTTGGGTTATAGAGTCATATAAATGAGGATGCAAAATCGTGCGGTTTTCAACTTGTACGGCGACGCTTTGTTGCAGTGGGCAGGGATCCAGGAATGGTGTTTGGTTGTTTTCTCAGAGTGAGAGGGTTGCCATCTGGCATTGATAGTGAGATGGTGTTGTCATCAGTTTCTAGATGCAGGAAAGGAATGATCCTCATCTGTTTCCTGTGGATAAGGAAGAGGCTGACAATCTAGTAAAATCTTGTTACCTTAAAGAAAGCAGACATGGAATTCGTTTACATAATGCTTACCAGTTTCTACTTTTATGTTAATCATTTAGCTTGCTAGTGAACTTCAGCTTTGAAGAATTTAAAAATGTATTTGATCATACTCTAATTGAATACCATTAGAATATTCTAATAATGCTCTAATTGAGCCTCTTATTCTAACTGAAACACTATCCCCACCAGCTCCACTCCATGGTCTTTACTTGTATGTTTTTTTGAAAAATCGTGCTCCTTTGGAGAGTGAAAAGCTTTTAAAATTTCTTCTGATCTTGAACAATAGGTTGTGAAAAGCAAAAAAGAGGTTTCACAACCTGTTTTGAGATGGTCTTATTTTCCACTTGGATATCAAGAAGGCAACAGAAATAACAGCGCACATTTGCTAAGAAAATAGTTTTTAAAATCACCTAATACAAGGTAACGTTCCTTTATGGATAACTTGCTAACTTTATATCTGGCTCTCAGTCTTGTTTGTCTTCTTTTTGTCACTCATAAATCTTTCAGCATTTACCATAATCATTTATCACTTTTCCTGTTTCCAGTTTTTCGCAAGTTGCTTTGTCTCTGCTCACCTCAAAGTGCAGGTCCTGTTTAGCTAAGGAAGTTCAGGCTGCTGAAGCTTTTGCAAAAGGAAGATATGGTGGGCCACCTCTTGAACTTTCCAAACAAAATACACTATTAAAATCTGGCCCTTGTGAAACTCTCATTTTTTCTTGATCCTAGCTGATCCTAGCTACATGTAATATCTAGCAGTACCCTTCTAACATGTAATAATCCATTTTCTGGCCTATGGTATTCGAATTTCAGTTATTGAAGAAATCCTGGTTGTCTTTCATTACACAAGACATAATTATTATTGTGTTTTCTGTCTTCTTTCATGTGCTTACTTTTTAATACTTTTTTGCTGAAAGCAATAAGGTCTGTATCAATAAGAACCCCATAAAAGATTTTGGTCTTCAGAATTGCCTTTTTATATAAAAACAAGCAAAATGCAGAGGGAATTTTTTATTAAATATTAGACATCTGGGTTGACTGCATTAATTTTAAATCATTCCTGTAATATTTCCTCTTTTCATTTGGTTCTTCAGATGCTCACATAATATGCAAATCATTTTAGAATGAATACAAAAGAAACATTAAATATATTAAAATCTGCATTTTAATAAAATTGTCAATGTGTAATATATACCTTGCTTCTAAGGAAGAATGATAAAAAGTAATAAAAGGGTAATTTAGACATAGAACTATTTAATATCCTCTTATATTTTACAACTCAACAAAAAGTAAATGCAGAATAACTGCTTTGGGCTCAGATTTGAAAATGTCTCGCTCAAATATTCTCTCTTTCATTTCTTTTTTTTCTTGAAAGGTTCAAGAGGGTCCAACCATGTGTGCTGGTTGAAATGGTACGGTAAACTCACTCTTGAATCTCAACATGTCAGATGAAATGTGTCATTGCTTCTTGTTGCAGATGGAGTGGATGTTGAAGATGATCCGACTTGCTCTTGGCCAGCTTCCTCACCTTCCAGCAAGGATCAGACTTCCCCTAGTCATGGAGAAGGTTGCGATTTTGGAGAGGAAGAAGGTGGCCCTGGGCTTCCATACCCATGTCAATTCTGTGACAAGTCGTTTAGCCGCCTCAGCTACCTAAAGCACCATGAGCAGAGTCACAGCGACAAACTGCCTTTCAAATGCACCTACTGCAGTAGGCTGTTCAAACACAAGCGCAGCCGAGATCGCCACATAAAACTCCACACCGGGGACAAGAAGTACCACTGCAGTGAATGTGATGCTGCGTTTTCCAGAAGTGATCACTTGAAGATCCACTTAAAGACTCACACTTCCAACAAGCCATATAAATGTGCCATTTGTCGCCGTGGGTTTCTGTCCTCTAGTTCCTTACACGGACACATGCAGGTTCACGAGAGGAACAAGGACGGCTCCCAGTCTGGTTCCAGGATGGAGGACTGGAAGATGAAGGACACTCAGAAGTGCAGTCAGTGTGAGGAAGGCTTTGACTTCCCAGAAGACCTCCAAAAACACATTGCAGAGTGCCACCCCGAATGCTCCCCAAACGAGGACCGAGCGGCCCTCCAGTGTGTCTACTGCCACGAGCTCTTCGTAGAGGAGACCTCCCTCATGAACCACATGGAGCAGGTGCATGGCGGGGAGAAGAAGAACTCATGCAGCATTTGTTCTGAGAGTTTCCACACAGTTGAGGAACTGTACAGCCACATGGACAGTCACCAGCAACCGGAGTCGTGCAATCACAGCAACAGCCCTTCCCTGGTCACGGTGGGCTACACCTCCGTGTCCAGTACGACTCCAGATTCCAACCTCTCAGTGGACAGCTCAACCATGGTGGAAGCTGCCCCGCCAATCCCAAAGAGTCGAGGGAGGAAGAGGGCTGCTCAGCAAACCCCTGACATGACTGGTCCCTCGAGTAAACAAGCAAAAGTTACCTACAGCTGTATTTACTGCAACAAGCAATTATTTTCAAGTCTTGCAGTTCTGCAGATTCACCTGAAAACTATGCACTTAGATAAGCCAGAACAGGCCCATATTTGTCAGTATTGCTTGGAGGTCCTGCCCTCACTCTATAACCTAAATGAACATCTTAAGCAAGTGCATGAAGCTCAGGACCCAGGTCTGATTGTTTCTGCCATGCCTGCCATTGTCTACCAGTGTAACTTCTGTTCCGAAGTTGTCAACGACCTCAACACTCTTCAGGAACACATCCGATGTTCTCATGGATTTGCAAACCCTGCAGCTAAAGATAGTAATGCATTCTTTTGTCCCCATTGCTATATGGGGTTTCTCACTGACTCTTCCCTCGAAGAGCATATTAGACAGGTTCATTGTGACCTCAGTGGCTCCCGGTTTGGGTCTCCAGTGCTTGGGACTCCCAAAGAACCAGTAGTAGAAGTCTATTCTTGTTCCTATTGTACTAATTCACCAATATTCAACAGCGTTCTTAAGCTGAACAAACATATCAAAGAGAATCATAAAAACATTCCCTTGGCCCTGAATTATATCCACAATGGGAAGAAATCCAGGGCCTTAAGCCCCCTATCTCCTGTGGCCATAGAGCAGACATCTCTTAAGATGATGCAGGCAGTAGGTGCACCTGCACGTCCAGCTGGAGAATATATCTGTAATCAGTGTGGTGCTAAGTACACATCCCTAGACAGCTTTCAGACTCACCTAAAAACTCACCTCGACACTGTGCTTCCAAAATTGACCTGTCCTCAGTGCAACAAGGAATTCCCCAACCAGGAATCCTTGCTGAAGCATGTTACCATTCACTTTATGATCACCTCAACGTATTACATCTGTGAAAGTTGTGACAAGCAATTCACATCAGTGGATGACCTTCAGAAACACCTGCTGGACATGCACACCTTTGTCTTCTTTCGCTGCACCCTCTGTCAGGAAGTTTTTGACTCAAAAGTCTCCATTCAGCTCCACTTGGCTGTGAAGCACAGTAACGAAAAGAAAGTCTATAGGTGCACATCTTGCAACTGGGACTTCCGCAATGAGACTGACTTGCAGCTCCATGTGAAACACAACCACCTGGAAAACCAAGGGAAAGTGCATAAGTGCATTTTCTGTGGTGAGTCCTTTGGCACCGAGGTGGAGCTGCAATGCCACATCACCACTCACAGTAAGAAGTACAACTGCAAGTTCTGTAGCAAAGCCTTCCATGCGATCATTTTGTTAGAAAAACACTTGCGAGAAAAACATTGTGTATTCGAAACCAAGACACCCAACTGTGGAACAAATGGAGCTTCTGAGCAAGTGCAGAAAGAGGAAGTGGAGCTGCAGACTTTGCTGACCAACAGCCAGGAGTCCCACAACAGTCACGATGGGAGCGAAGAAGACGTTGACACCTCTGAGCCTATGTACGGCTGCGACATTTGTGGGGCAGCCTACACTATGGAAACTTTGCTGCAGAATCACCAGCTCCGAGACCACAACATCAGACCTGGAGAAAGTGCCATCGTGAAAAAGAAAGCTGAGCTCATTAAAGGGAATTACAAGTGCAACGTGTGCTCTCGAACCTTCTTCTCCGAAAATGGCCTCCGTGAACATATGCAGACCCACCTAGGCCCTGTCAAACACTACATGTGCCCTATTTGCGGAGAGCGGTTTCCCTCCCTTTTAACTCTTACTGAACACAAAGTCACGCATAGTAAGAGTCTTGATACTGGAAACTGCCGGATTTGCAAGATGCCTCTCCAGAGTGAAGAGGAGTTTTTAGAGCATTGTCAAATGCACCCTGACTTGAGGAATTCCCTGACGGGCTTTCGCTGTGTGGTGTGCATGCAGACAGTGACCTCCACCTTGGAACTCAAAATCCATGGGACATTCCACATGCAAAAGACAGGGAATGGGTCTGCAGTTCAGACCACAGGGCGTGGCCAGCACATCCAAAAACTGTACAAGTGCGCATCTTGCCTCAAAGAATTCCGTTCCAAGCAAGATCTGGTGAAACTTGACATCAATGGCCTGCCATATGGTCTATGTGCTGGCTGCGTGAATCTCAGTAAGAGCGCCAGCCCAGGCATTAACGTCCCTCCCGGCACGAATAGACCAGGCTTGGGCCAGAATGAGAATCTGAGTGCCATCGAGGGGAAAGGCAAGGTGGGGGGACTGAAGACGCGCTGCTCTAGCTGCAACGTTAAGTTTGAGTCTGAAAGTGAACTCCAGAACCACATCCAAACCGTCCACCGAGAGCTCGCGCCAGACAGCAACAGCACACAGTTGAAAACGCCCCAAGTATCACCAATGCCCAGAATCAGTCCCTCCCAGTCGGATGAGGTAACTCGCCTTTTTTAATGTTTGCTATTTAACCTCCTCAAGAAATGGTCCCTACTTTACGTTTACACTCTCCACAGCTTTATTTGTTGTCATGGGCCAAAAGATGCTTAGATTGAAATGCAATGGGTTTTTTTCCCCCATAGCCATTAGCTAGCAATTACTTGCTTCTTGATAAGCAGCATTTTGGCTTGAATGGTGCAAAATAGGACTAATTCCAGTCTCCCTAGGATATTGTCTTCTCTATGACTGAAGAGACCAGCGCTCATGCCAACACTACTGAGATCTGGAATCTCAGCATAGCTTCACCGTGAGTTGAAATCCCCAGCTATGACTTGTGTGTATGGCAGAGAGATAATGACACAAAAGTAAGATGCTATGAGCCAACATCCTGGCTTAGAGTAAATTAAAAAGAATATATATATTTGGGTATAACAAATTGGGTCGAGGTGGCTTTTTAATACCATGTTGTCAACACTCACTGTTTTTCTTTGTCTTCTGGGCAGTGAGGAAAATACTTCCTCACAACAGGATTTTTAAAAAGCCCCTACCCTACATTTATTAAGCACCGCATGCCCATTATTCTGTTTAAAGACACTATGCCTGAGTTTGAGATCTACTCTCTGGGTGTCAAAATTAATATTTGTGGGGTTTTTTTCTCCTTAGTTTCAGAGTAGTTTTCTGGTTTCTTTGCCACGATGACAAGAAACAAGTTCATTTACAATGAAATCATTTCATAAGTCATCATTTCTTTAGAAGCTGAGCAGAGGATGGCTCATTGTAATATTTCTTCATGCTTTATCACCTGGTTTCTAATAGCTCTTTCCACTTCCCTACCTGCCCCTATCTGGAGATCCATCCAAATGAAAACCCCAGGGAGATCCTTCTCCCTTCACTTTGGGGTTAGTGCATTTTCCTTATCTTGTCTCTGCACTCACACCCCAGTGGAGGCCCCCCTGTGGCTCCCTGCAGATAGCCATCAGTCAGCTGGCAGGGGAGGGCTGAGAAGACTGAGACAGAGCCTGGCCTCACAAAATGTGGCATCTGTGTGGCAGGCAAACTCCCAAATTTTGAAGCCACTTTCCCCCTTCTCCCCTGCCCAAGTAAGTCTGCACTTTTCTCTCACTTAAATATATGAAATCCTTTCAAACTGCTGAGGACAGCTGGAAGAACGCAGCTTTGATTATGGCTCATAGCTCATGGGTTGGATCAAATTGTTTCTTTTGAAACAAATATTAGTAGTTAAAAGCATATGAAATGAGGGTTTTCCAAGTTTTTACTTTGAAATTTTTTAAACGATAGAAAAGTTAAAGGACCAACACAGCGAACACGTATGTGTGCCTGTGTTTGGGTATCCCAGATCCTCCAGATGAGAATGTTTTGTTGCGTTTTCGCTCTCTCTGCACCCCTTTTTAAAATCAACTTGAGCCACATGAAAGAAGGTTGCAGGTATCATGACATCTCCTAAGAATAAGTGTATTTTTTTTGTTCAATTAAGACATCATTAGCTAAAGCAATTTACTAAATTAAAAAAGGAAATTAAGTAATCCTATAATACCGTCTGTAAGAGGTTCATATTTAAATTTTCTCCGTTGTCCCCAAAATGTCTCATGTTTTTAAATGTTTTTGAATGAGAATTCTTAAAACATTAAGGCAGAAAATTACTCTTCTCCTTTGTTTTTATTTTGTAATGCTTAACATATGCCTACAAGAGATTGATATTCATGTTTAATTTACAAAGTGTATAAAGGTGATTTTAAATGACTGCATTAGTCTGTGATTGTGGTGTTGGCTTGTGCATTTTAAATGCAGCATAGCTGGACTCTCTTGTTTCTTAGTAGATTGTTTATGAAAGGGCATATGCCTGTGTCTTCTTATCTGTTCATGGTTTGTTTTTTCTGATATTTATAAATTGGTATATATTGTAATACCATCTAAGAGGAAATATTTCAGAAACAAATGAGGACATAAAAATAGTATTTACACATTAAGTTGGTTAGAGTTACTTGATGAGGAGAATTTATCATTAAGGCTCGAATGACACCTAAAATCTTAGTGCTATTTAGAAAGCCTATCTTTATCCTGCACTTACATAAGATAATACTTCAAATATTTTAAAAAATACTTTAAGTTTTACAATTGTGTTTTTAAAGCACCTAATGACTAAGGGTCAAAAATGACTATGCAGTCGAGTACCTACCTATGAAACCTGATGAATAAGAGCTTAGAGCGATATGCTTAATTGACGAGATATTAGGATTTAGTTTTAAATATTTCTTCATGCCTCAGAAGTTCACTATTCGTTCAACATTTTAATCATCATTACTATTGCCATTTTTAAATTCATACTATTTGTTATAAAATTTTATGTGATACCTTCTACGATTAAAAATATACCATATTATTTAGACTGATATAGAAAATTATCTAAATGTACAAAAAGTTCTACAAAAAGAAGCCTAAAAATAATGTGTCAGCAAGAAAAATACAAAATAAATACTCATGTGTTCACATTCTTTGTTGGCAGCCAAGTTAAATTACTCTAATTCTCATTCTGAGGAGTTTGTGCATTTTTTCCAGATTAGGTAAAATGAAATGTTATTATATAAGTCTTTGTCAAAAGACCGGTATATCATATAGGAATAAATGTTATCACAAAAAGAAATGTGACATATATGTCTGTTGACTTAGATGCCCTGGGTAGGAATTGAAGGACTTAGCAACATAGGTGGTATTTTCATCTCTTTTTCTGGCTGAGGCTTGAGACGCCAGAACTGAAAAGAAAATCGCAGGAGATAATAAAACCTGGATACACAGGTGTGGTCAAGAACAAGGTTAGATTTTTCTGGACCATGACTTAGAATCACATAGAATATTGGTAAACATTTATATACATCTTTCAAAGACTAAAAAGAATATTATTTGATTGAGACTAAGATACCTAATTAAAAGGGATTTAAACTTAAATATCAATCTGGGAAGGATAAGTACTATATAAAACCCTGCAATCCAAAAAATGGATGAAAGACAAGACGTGCAACACTAAAAGAAGGATAGTAGTTGGTAGCCATTATGTAATGGAGAGATTTGAAATTGAAGACAGATCTGAGTTTGAATCCCATTTCTTCTGCCTAATGCTTTCTGAATTTGTGAAAAATGTTTTCTTTTTTATTATTATTATACTTTAAGTTCTAGGGTACATGTGCATAACGTGCAGGTTTGTTACATATGTATACTTGTGCCATGTTGGTGTGCTGCACCCATCAACTCGTCAGCACCCATCAACTCGTCCTTTACATCAGGTATAACTCCCAATGCGATCCCTCCCGTCTCCCCCCTCCCCATAATAGGCCCCGGTGTGTGATGTTCCCCTTCCCGAGTCCAAGTGATCTCATTGTTCAGTTCCCACCTATGAGTGAGAACTTGCGGTGTTTGGTTTTCTGTTCTTGCGATAGTTTAAAAAATGTTTTCTTTGTGCCAGAATCCTCAGATTATTAATCTAAATTTGCAATGAAGATTTTGTTTTGAATAAAATATTTTGAGAACCTATTCATTTTTCTTTGCTCCTCAAAGGTTGAGTGTGATACAGATTTACACATAACCTACAATAAATGATTCCAGAGATGGTAAGATTAATTGGGGACCGGAAGAACACTGGCCCTCTAGCTTTTTCCACACATAAAGCACCTTGCAGAGTTATTGACATTTACTATATGTTGAATAAATGTTGATTCTTCTGGAGTTTGTGGGCATTGTCTACTCAGGGGATGCGCCATCTGGACCTCAGAATGTTGTCTCATGACTTTGAAGTTCTACAGTAGATTTTGGAAACACATGTTCTTCTGCCTCCTTTTTCTAGTGTGCTGCACAGTCAAGTTTCTCTGAGCAACTATTTACTCACATTTCAATTCACACTGTCCCCAGCAGTCCTTTGAAATTGCTCTTGCCAGCGTTACCATTTTCCTCATCATCTCCATGTTGCGAGATGTGCATAGGGTGCCACAGAATCAAAACGGAAGAAACAGTGTAGACCATCTGACTCAACCACTTTATTTTACAGACAAGGGAACAGGGCCCGGTAAATAGAGAATTGTCTAAGATCACACAGCCAGTAAGTGGTCGGCAAGGGGTAAGAGTCCAGGTCCTAACTCTAGGTTCAGGATTGTCTTTCCACAATCGCATGGCACTTTCCTCTAGCTGCAGTTGAATCCCCATCTTTTCTACAGCATCCTCTTGGTACTCCTGTCTTCTTTCTCTTCTCCTTCAGTTACCTCACCCATTGCACAGGATCTTCTGCGTATTTGTCACTTTATTGCAGCTGACTCCAAGGGCTCTTCTGGCCTAATTGACCAATGCAATGTACTTAGAGAAAAAAAAGATAGTATATCTTATTATTGTCTCTAAGCACTTGTCACTGTTGGCCAGTCCACTTTTATGGGACCTCTGTCTTCCTTCCTGACTTCCTGGTTACCTCTGTGAATGCCCTGTGGCCTCTCATTCTTTTGCTAGCCCCTTCCTGTAGGTTTGTTTCACCTCATTGCTCTCACTCTACATATCCCCTCCATGGGGATTCTCTCCCAGAGCTTGAACAACCGCCTTTTACTGACTGCTCTCCAAATAGTGTCTCCAGGGACAGGAGGGGACTTTTGGAGGCTAATGGGAACACTCTTTATCTTGATGCCTGTGGTGGTTACGTGACTGCATGCATTTATCAGTACTCACCAGATTTAAAATTGGTTTATTATTTTTATGGGGATTACACCTCAGTGAAGCTAATTTTATTTTATTTATTTATTTATTTGAGACAGGGTCTCACTCTATCATCTAGGCTGTAGTGCAGTGGTCCCATCATGGCTCACTGCAGCCTCGACCTCCCAGGCTCAGGTGATCTTCCTACCTCAGCCTCCTGGGTAGCTGGGACTACAGGCTCATGCCACCATGCCTGGCTAATTTTTTGTATTTTTTGTAGAGACAAGCTTGCAATGAGGAGTCTGAGATCAGCTTGTCTTGTTGCCTAAGCTGCTCTTGAGCTCCTAAGCTCAAGCAATCCACCTGCCTCAGCCTCCCAAAGTTCTGGGATTACAGATGTGAGCCACTGTGCCCAGGCTGAAGCTAATTTTAAGAAGTAATGATATCTCCAACTCAATTCTTTGCACTGAGCTTCAGACTCATATAAATAGCTGCCTGCTACATGTATCCACTCACATGTTCCCTTGAACTTCAAACTCAGTGGGTCCCAAATTGAGCTCAGCACCTTTCCTCTAAACCTGCATTTCACCTATAGATCCATTGATCTTCTCAGTCACTTCCTTTCTACTCTGCATCATTTGGTCATCAGGCCATCTTGACTGCAGCTCATGTGTACAGTTGACACTTGAACATTCCTGGAAATAGAGGCACTGACCCCTCACTCGGTCAAAACTCTACATATAACTTTGACTTCCTCAAAACTTAACTACTAATAGCCTACTTCCTGATAACATAAACAGTCAGTTAACACATACTTCGTTAGTTATATGTCTTGCATACTGTATTCTTACAATAAAGTAAACCAGAGAAAAGAAAATATTATAAAGAAAGTCATAAGGAAGAGAAAATCTGTTCATTAAGTGGAAGTGGAGCATCATTAAGGCCTTCATCTTCATTGTCTTCACATTACGTAGGCTGCGGAAGAGGAAGAAGAGGGTTTGGTCTTGCTGTTTTAGGGGTGGCAGAGGCAGAAAACATACATATAAGTGGACCCACGCAGTTCAAACCTGTGTTCCTTGAGTGTCAGCTATTTTTCTTTTTCTTTTTTTTGAGATGGAATGTCACTCTTGTTGCCCAGGCTGGAGTGCAGTGGTGTGATCTTGGCTCACTGCAACCTCCGCCTCTCAGGTTCAAGTGATTCTCTTGCCTCAGCTTCCTGAGTAGCTGGGATTACAGGCATGCACCACCATGCCTGGCTGTTTTTTTTTTTTTTTTGTATTTTTAGTAGAGATAGGTTTTTTTTTCTCTGAGACAGGGTTTCACTCTGTGGCCCAGGCTTGAGTACAGTGGTGGGATCATGGCTCACTGCAGCCTCAACCTCCTGAGCAATCCTCCTGGCTCAGCCTTCTGAGTAGCTGGAACTATACAGGTGTGCACCACATGTCCAGCTAATTTTTTTTTTTTTTTTTTAGTGGGCTCGAGGTCTCATTATGTTGGCCAGGCTGGGCTCAAGTGATTCTCCTGCCTTGGTCTCCCAAAGTGCTGGGATTACAGGCATGAGTCACTGCACCCAGCCACTGTTTTTCTTGAATCAACTCCTCCTACCATCCCCTTACCACATTTTAAGTTCAATCTCTGATCCTCTTTTCCTAAACAACTGAAGCAGCCTCATTTTGTCTTTCTGACTTGAGTCTCATCATTTTCAAATCCATCTCCACACCACTGCCAGAACCATCCATCTAAAACACAAATCTGTCTAGCATGTCCCTTCCTATTTGGAGCATTGTTAGTGTTCTGGACCACCATCCCCATAGGATGATATAATAATCCTTTTATTGTGAAATACAGGACCCTTCAGGTTTCGGCTTCCCCTTCTTTTCCCTGCCCTCTCCTTGTTCTATAATGGGAAGCACTTTAATTAACCACACATAGCATATTGCCTCTGTGTCTTACTGAGGCTGTCCTGTTCCTTCTCCCCGAATAACCTGTCTCCTCTTGACTGTCTTCCACCTTGCAGAAGGCTGTCCAGCTTATCCTTTCTTTGGAGATCAACTGTTCTAGAAGGCCTCCTATGAGCCTGACTCTCTATCCCAAGCATCTCCCTATCCCCTCAATGCCCTGTGCAGATAATATGGAGTAAATATCCTGTGAAAATTACACTGCTTTATGATTATCTATTACATTGTCTTTTCCTCTGATTAATTTCCTTGGGCAAGAACTTACTCAGTCTCATATTTTTGGTACCTCTGACAGTGCCAGGCCCATATTAGGCAAATGCCTTAATGCATGGGTGTCATGCCATGGAGCTTAAATGTGCCTGGTGGCCCTCCCAAAATATCTTCTTATTTTTGCAGGACAAATGACCACCTAGATTTTTCATCCAGGAAACGTTTGTCTGAAGTGTCATATGTATACACTAGACTCCTGGTTCTCTCTCCTGAAACGTTTTCCTCTTCCAGACTGCCATTGTTTTAGTAAAGGGAACCACTCTACATCCAGTTACTCAAGCAAGAAACCTGTGAATCATTCCTGATTCCTCTTTTCCTCTCTTTCTCCATGTTTAATCCATCAATGAATACTGTTGATTCCACCTCCAATAAGTATCTTCAAATATCTCATCCACTTCTGTATACCTCCAAAGCCATAATCTTCGTCTAGGCTACAATTGTTTCTTTTCTGGATACCACAGTAGCTTCCTAACAGATCCTGTCCTTCATCTTCTGCCTGTTTCCAGTCCATTCTTCATGCTGCAGTTGGAAGCATAGACCTGTAAATTAAGTGAAGCCACTTAAAATTTTTTGGGGGCTTCCCACTTTCTCAAATGAACTCCAATGCCTCACCTGCTTACAAATCATGGGCTCTCTGGCTGTGGCAGGCTGTTCTCACTTCCTTCTAGTGACTCTTCCTTCTTGACTCTGCCCAGGTCCTGAACATGTGCTGCTTCCCCACTTTATCACCTGAGCTGCTCTTCCCAAGCAGCCTATCTGTTCTGCTGGCTCTTTCTCATCTGTCAGGTGGGCCTTCCTGAAAACCTTATCAAAGGTGGTCTCCCCCTTAAGATTTTCTTTTAAAAATGTCATTATTTGTTCACTTGGCCAGGCATGATGCCTCATGCCTATAATCCCAGCACTTTGGGAGGCTGAGGTGGGAGGATCATTGAGGCCTGGAGTTTGAGACCAGCCTGGCCAACCTAGCAAGATCCTGTCTCTACAGAAATGAAAAATTAATCGGGTGTAGTGGTGCACACCTGTAGTTCTAGATACTCAGGAGGCTGAAGTGGAAGGATTGCTTGAGCCCAGGAGCTCAAGGCTGCAGTGAGCAGTGATAGCATCATTGTACTCCAGCCTGGGCAACAGAGTGAGACCCTGTATCAAGAAAAAATTTCTTATTTCCTTCTTTTCCTTTCTCATCTCTGAATGCCCATCAACTTATCATAAGGGCTTAGTAAATGTTAGTTGAGTAAATGAATACAGTGTAAGTCCTTCAGAGTAACAAAAAATAGTGTATGCTTTTTTTTCAGGTACATCTAGTTACTAATACATATGAATATAGGTCATTTTGCCTAAACTATTTTAATAAAGTGAGGTTTGATCTAAAAATATTAAAATACGTGAAAAGGTTTGAAGTTTGTAACAATCCAAAGTTCATCTTTAATATGAAGATCTGTTTCAAGTGTCTTAGAATCAGTATTTTTTTATGGTTCTTGTATGGAAGATGGAAATGTACGTGGTGACAATTCAGAACCTACTCAAGTCGCAGAGTTCTGTTGTGTGTTGTTCTCTTCATCAGAATTTCCTTATGAGGCTGAAAAAAACAGATTGATAAAAAATATTTTAAAGTTTTCATTTCAAATTGCTGTTACTAAGTTTTGCTAAGTAAATATGCAAAGAGCAAAAACTAAATGGGTTAAGCTCCCTCTAAAGAGACGGTATTTAAAAAATTAAGTAGAAAATTTACAGGACCAAATAAATTGATAAGGTTCAAGATGTTCTTGAAAGACAGTGAATTGCTCTGCCAAGTCCAATCTGTATTGTTGTTGTTATATTCAATATTTTTTTGCCATCTACAAAGTAGTAGACCAGGGAGTCCATGGCCCTGGCACCAGTACCATGGGTTAGAATGTGGGAGCAGGTGCCTTGCATCCATGCTTTGTACCCAGTTCCGTGATCACCTCATATTGATCATTGCCCCCATTGTTGAATTTGCTGCATCTACCATTCCTAGATTATCTGTACTTCTCCAGTTCTAGACCTTTTGTTGATATTTTTCATATGGTTACAATGACTTTTTAGAACTTATGAAATTCAGAAATAGTAATGTTTTTGTATTTCAAATTGCTGATTGCACATAATAATATTTATCCTTTTGGTACTAGGCCAAAAGAGTTTGGAATCATCTTGTGTCATCACAGAACTCTGTCTAGGAGGAACATTTCACATTTTTCGCTGAGATTTTGTCAAGACGGAGATTAGTAAATATCTAGTCAAGATTATTTTAAATGATGAAAGAAAACTGAAAGCTATATTCTGGATCTCTGGATCTCTTATTACGGTGTTGCTCTACCTAGCACATGATGTAGATGTAGTTTTCTAGTACATGTACTTTATATTTCTAGAAATTTAACAGCCTAATTATAAGAATCTTGCCAAAGGCTTTTAAAAAGCCTGAATAGCTGGTTCCCCTTATTTATACTTTTAAAAACCTTTTAATGCTTTTTTACCTTTTAAATGTGCATGTTTCTAAAGGTTCTATTCTTAACCTGCCTTTCTATTCTGAAATAGGAATTCCTATTTCCTATTACCTCATTATTATCCCATACAGCTAAGCAAAATATGAAGTTTCAATTCTCAACCTCTGTTTAACTCCCAGTCTTAAATTTTCAGCGTCCTTTTTCACATTACCAGTGAAGGCTTCTGCTAGCCCTTTAATCAACTCCAACTACAATTTCGTTTTTCTCCCATTTTGGTCAGTGTTTCATCTTTCTCCTGGCCATTCCTGCCTGAAACTTCGCTTCTGTTTCCTGTATGTTTCCTGTTCTCCTAACCTGTTAGGGCAGTCACTCCCCAGGAGCCATTGATTATTCGTTTGTAATTTCTCTTCTATCTGCATCTCCTGCTTCCTTTCTTTTTTTTTTTTTTTTTTTTTTTTTTTTTGAGACGAAGTCTCGCTCTGTCGCCCAGGCTGGAGTGCAGTGGCCGGATCTCAGCTCACTGCAAGCTCCGCCTCCCGGGTTTATGCCATTCTCCTGCCTCAGCCTCCCGAGTAGCTGGGACTACAGGCGCCTGCCACCTCGCCTGGCTAGTTTTTTTTTTTTTATACTTTTTAGTAGAGACGGGGTTTCACCGTGTTAGCCAGGATGGTCTCAATCTCCTGACCTTGTGATCCGCCCGCCTCGGCCTCCCAAAGTGCTGGGATTACAGGCTTGAGCCACTGCGCCCGGCCATCTCCTGCTTCCTTTCTCCAGGCCAAACTATATTAAATCTCAGCTGGTCTCCTTCAGTGCTTCCTATCATAAAGCTTATCTCAACAAACTTAAAACCTGAGGATCACACAAATCACGTTCTCTGACTATAATACAAGTAAATTATAAATGAAAAAAGTGTCTTAAAATCATGCATTTTAAAGTTTAAAACATGCATTGAACAAAGAAGGCATGAAAATAGAAATTAAAAATGAGAAAATCGAAGGATAAATACATTTCAAAAGTTTTGAGATATAACTAAATGCACCACTTAGAAGGAAAGTTGTTAGAAAATAAAAATGTACATTAGAAAATAAGGAAAGCATACTATCACTGAGATATATCAACTTAAGACCTTAAGAACAGAAAAATAAAATAAACCCATAAAAAGTAGAAACAAAGCAAGCAATAAAGCGAAGAACAAAAGTAATGAAATAGAAAACAAAGAAACCACAAGGAGGCCAATGAAGGAAAAAGTTAGTTTTCTGAAAAGACTGACACAGTTTACAAACTTCTGGTGAGATTAATCAGTAAAAAGAACCAGAGATAATATTAATAATGAAAAGGGGAGCCTTACTTTGTGCTTGCAGAAGTCAAAAAGCTAATAGGAGAAACATTGTACGTATCAAAATGACTATAAAAAGAATGCAATAACTTTTTTTGAGATAATAAGGAGCAAAATGACTTTATTCAGGTAAAGTTTAAGGTTGGACAAAACTAATCTATGATGATCAAAGTCAGAGTAGTTACTTCTGGGATCCTATCAACAGGTAAGGAAAAGCAAGGTGTTACTTGGATGCTGGAAGTGTTTCGTATCTTCTCTATGTGTTGGTTACACTGGTGAGTAATATCTGAAATGTCACCAAGCAGTATGCTTAAGATTACTACAGTTTACTATATGTAATTTACTTCCCAATTAAAATTTTACAAAAAATGCCAAATGAAAATAGAAAAAAAAAGAATACTATGAATAACTTTATGCTAATAGTAGAGAATTTAAATTATAGTATATAGAAACCATCTTAGAATAATATGTTACCAAAAATGGCTCAAGGAAAAAAGAGAGAAGTGTAATAATTCAATAAACATTAAAGAATTTAATAAATTGTTGAAAATCTTTCCTGTAAACAAAACATTAGGCTCAGGTGGCTTTCAAAATGAGTCCCCCTAAACATGCACATAATTTCAAAACTGTGCCAGAAAATACAAAATGAGAAAATACCCTTGTTCATTTAATGAATCTGATGTGATCCTGATATCAAAACCAGACAAAAATACTGAAAAAGAGAAATACGGGTCAATTTTATTCATGATTTTGTATTTTAAAATTGTGAACAAAGTATTAGTAGCTAAATCTATGTATAAAAAAGAGAATATATTATAATTGAAATAGGTTTATCACAAGAATGCAAAGTGGGTTCAATTTCAGGAAATCAGTTAATTTAATTTACCACATTAATAGATTAAAAGAGATAAATTATGTTTTTATCTCAAAAGTCAAGGGAAAAACTGTATTTAACATACTTTCATGATTAAAAAAGAACACTAAACTAAGAATAGGCAGGAATTCCCTTACCCTAATAAAAACTTTTAAAAATATTATCTTAAGCAAGCATTGTAAATAATAGCTATAGCCATTATTTTATAATATAGTTATGTATTTTATAATATAATTATAATGTAACTATAATTATAATATAATAATATATTATAATGTAACTATATTATTTTACTTACAATATAATTTGTGGGGAAATTTTAATTAGTATTTTATAATTAAAATTACTATTAAGGCATGCTGGGTGATGTAGCCAATAAGCTAAGATAAAATCAAAATGAATTTGAGTATTAGAAAAAATTGAAAATATACAGATTATACTGTCATATACAGGTAATATGTCTGCATGTAAAACAACAACCAAAGAATCCAAACACAAATTATTACAGTAAAACTTTAGCAAAGTTGTTGGGTACCAAATCAACACATTTAAGTCAACTGGATTTTTATTCACTAGCAAAACCCAGAAAATACACATTTTAAAATAATCCCACTTATGATAGGCAGAAAAAATTAGGTACTTAGAAATCAATATTACAAAATATATAAGACATTTATGGAAAAAATGATAAAACACTGCTGAAATATTTTAAAAGACTTGACTAAATGATCAGATATAACTTGTTCATGGATAGGAAGACTCAATACTATAAGTCTGTCAATTATCTCTAAATTGATCTATAGATTTAGTGCTATTCCAATGAAAATTTCAATAGGTTTTTAAATATATGTTTATATACGTATATATACGTACACACACACACACACACACACATACATATATATATATATATATTTTTTTTTGAGACTAAGTCTCACTCTGTTGCCCAGGCTGGAGTGCAGTGGCGTGATCTTGGCTCACCACAACCTCCACTTCCTGAGTTCAAGTGATTCTCCTGCCTCAGCCTCCCAAGTAGCTGAGACTACAGGTGCATACCACCATGCTCAGCTAATTTTTATTGAGACGAGATTTCACTATGTTGGCCAAGTTGGTCTCGAACTCCTGACCTCGTGATCCTCCCACCTCAGCCTCCCAAAGTGCTAGGATTACAGGCGTGAGCCACTATGCCTGGCTGTTAAAATTTTTTTTATATATTTTTATTTTTTGGAACTTGATAAGCAGATTCCAAAACGTGTATAGAAGAATGAAAAGTCACATGACAAAGATACTCTTGAAAAACAATAGGCAGAAAAAATATTTGTCTCATTTTCTAGTCAATTTATAATAAATCTGGATTATGCAGTAATCAGGATTATGCAGTGTTAGTTCACAGAACCACACAGAGATTTCTCCAAAAAAGATACTAAATGTATAAAACTCAGTATAGCATGGAACTGCCTTTGCACATTAGTGGGGAAACGGATAAAGTATTGAACTCATTATCTATGTGGAATAAAATAAAATTGCATCTCTACTGACATGTATAAAAATTAGTTCCAGTTGGTTTAAAGATGGATGTGTGAAAGGCAAAACCATAAACCTTTTGGTAAAATAAAAGAATATTTTTATCACCTTCTGTAAGGGAATGATTTTGTAAACAAGACCACACAATATAAATCACAAAATATATTCAGCAACGTTAAAAATAATCTATGTTTACCAAACGTTATCATACAGGGAGTGAAAACAAAAACTACAGGATTATAAAACAAATTTATAACACATATAACTAGAAGAATTAATAGTTTCCAAAACTATATAAGAAACAGCCAGAAACTGATAGAAAAATGCAAACTGCCGTGTAAGAAAATGGGAAATTAACACAAACAGAATTTCACAAATAGGAAGCATGAAGGTTCAGTGAACATGTGAAAATATTCTCATTATTAATATGGAAAATGCAAATTTAGACAAAGAGCAACGGATTGTCTGGGAGGGCTGCACAGGAAACTACGCAGGAGTCCAGGTATGCAAGTGTTTTACAGTTACTGTTTATACATTACATATGTTATCAATGCTCTATAAGCATTTAATCTTTAACATAAAAACAACCCCCCCAAAACTCAGAACCCTAAGTATATAATTAGTATCATTCACCCTCAATAGAAGCATGAATACAAAATAATATTTTAAAATTTCTAGCCATATATTCATACCCACAAAAGGCTGTGAGCCTGAAACCTGTTCATCACTACAAGTTTATTAAGTGTTGTAGAGGTATTAAAGACATATTAGCATCTCAGTTAATCTTTTTTCTTTTGTTATTATTAGAAAGAGCAGGATCCATGTATTACACTTTAGTGGGTATATATCTCACAGTTTGGGGAATATTAGCCTTTAGCATGAACTTTTTTATTCCTCATCTGGTACTTCAATTTGTGATAACAGATTTATTAATTCCTGCCACGTGCAAGGCATTAGCTATCAGGTTTGTAAAGAGGAGAAGCTTTATACAAATATAGTTATTTGGATACATGTCTTTCTCCTGTATGTATGTCTGGCAAGCTTATGTGAGAACAGGGAGACAGTATGCCTGGAGCAGAGTGAGCAGAGAACAGTCATGGGAGAGAAGGTCGGAGAGCTGGAGAGAGGGGCAGAGGCTGGGCTTTGGCTTGGTAGCCTCCGTGGGTCTTAGGTTAGTTACTTGTATGCCATAGGTTCTTTGTAAACACTTATAAACAATTGAAGCCTGGAAATAAATATCTGGAAATAAAATATCTGGAAAACGAAACAAAGAAGGAAGCATTTATCTAAAAACTAAATAATGGTACAGGTTCTTAGAGCCACACATGAATAGAATATTAGACACCTCATAAGTATGTGATACACTATGCACTTCATGTCATAAAGAGATTGAGTGGCAGGTGAAGTTGTATAAAAATCCCCATATCAAGGAAAATAATTTATTTTATTGAATTAAACATTGTATGACATAAGCAAGCCTTTAACCGAGTCTGTAAATTTTTTGTTATAGGGAGATTGCTGCTGTGGGCATGGGGAGTTTAAGTATATGCAGCATAGCATAGTAGAAGGGAAGATCGTCCTTAGGAAAAAAAAAAAATGAGTTCATGTAACAGTTGACAGAGTCATCTATGTGATCTCAGCCAGTCCTTCCTAAGCTTCAGTTTCCTCGTTGCTAAAATGAGCATTCAACATACTATACCCTCTTTATGAGGTATCATGAAAAGCAGATGGTATAGTCTATGAAAGTTCTTGCTCAACATGAAGCACACTACCAATGTCATATGTGATAAATCATTTGTATAGTATGTAATCTACACATATCCCTATTATGTATGTATGTATGTACAGATATAATTTATTTATATAATGCTTTTCAATTAATTTGTTATTATAATGTAGAATTATTTCATCTAATGCTAGGATTATGGCTTATTCAGTCAAAGTGCATCTAAATGAGGAATCATATTTCCACAGAGTTGATGAAGTGGAAAAAACATAATTTAGTCTTAAAATCAAACTTAGAAGCAATGAAAATCAAGGAGCAAACAGAATGTAAAGACCACAGAAATAAAATGTTACTTTATTTGAGGTCAGAGATAGTGTCAGAAAACAATACATATAAAAGGCAGAAACGCATATAAATAAATGAGCATATAGGTGACAGATGTAATCACAGTTAAGAAAGGAAAAATACTCAAGAGTATTATTGGATTGCAAGGGAGTTAACAAAATCTTGGAGAAGTAACATTTAAGTCAAGTAAAAATTAGACATGAAAGGTTTAGTAAGTGAATACCAAAATAAGGATTTCCACCCTCTAATCCTAGGAAACAAATGAGTAGTTTGAGAAGCAGTTAATTTGAAACGGCTATTACTTGCCTAAAATCCGCTGGCAATATCCTGTATGAATCACATACACAGTATTTACATACTGGGGGGAAAACCTAGTAAAAATTATCTCTCTTTTTGGCTATGATTTGTAATTTAGATGTATAACCTCTTGATATATTTTAAGAATAGAAACTTGCCTGGGCGTGGTGCAGTGGCTCATGCCTGTAATCCTAGCACTTTGGGAGGCTGAGGTGGGTAGATCATGAGGTCAGGAGTTGGAGACTAGCCTGGCCGATGTGGTGAAACCGTCCGTGTCTCTACTAAAAATACAAAAATTAACCAGGCGTGGTGGTGCACGCCTGTAGTCCCAGCTACTCAGGAGGCTGAAGCAGAAGAATCGCTTGAACCCAGGGGACGCAGGTTGCAGTGAGCCAAGATCACGCCACTGCACTCCAGCCTGGGTGACAGAGCAAGACGCCGTCTCAAAAAAAAAAAAAAAAAAAAAAAAAAGAAAGAAAGAAAGAAAGAAAAAATAGAAACTTAATATTTTAAAAATTACTAAGTAAGCAGTTGAGAGATATTTCAATGCAAAGATACACCATGGTTTAGAAGTCGAAGTGGCGTTGTTAAATCTAACTTGACAAAGTCTGATGTTAACATATTCATTTTAAAATATATCTAATGATTATCTTCAGAATTTTACATTTGTTTGGCTTAGGCAGTAAGGAAGCAAAAATGAGCTGTATTAAAAGCTATTGATACAGTCCAAGCAACATAGCAAGACCTCATCTCTACTGAAAATTTAAAGAAATTTAGTGGGTTCAGTGGTATGTGGCATATGCCAGTAGTTCAGCTACTCAGGAGGCTGAGGTGGGTTTGGGGAATAAATGAATGCATGAACTAAACTCACTCTAAACAGTGTAACAAGTTGGTTTGAAATGTTTTAAATTTGGTATAACAAAATAATATTGAAAAAGCTATTGATAAATATCTAGAAATCGATCAATAGAAGCAGTGACCTCGTTTGATGAAGGTCATTTTTTTTTTTTCAAAAAAGAAAGAGAAAGTAAAAGGAGGAACAGAAAAAAGGAAAAAAGAAAGGTGGGTTTAAGGGAGGGAGGAAAGGAAAACTAAATGACCAGATAACATAGCTGAAAAACTGGCAGGAAACCCCCTGAGTTTAAAATCTGTACTTACTAGGACTGGAAAATTAAAATAGTTTTGATGGAAAACAGATTCTTTTAGCAGCATAATTGTGTCTAGATTGATACGATTTTGTTATACCAAATTTAAAAAGCTGTTTAGATTGAGTCTAGTTTATTCATTCATTCATTCAACAATTGAGTTTCAAATGTGTGGCAAGCATTTTTCATAGACGTTGGGCACAAAAGGCAGACATAGTTGTTGCTTCATGTTTCTCTCAGTAAATAATTAAACCTATAAAAAGCAAATATATCTTCAAATAGTGACTCCTATATACATTAAGACTGTGAAGAGCTGGCAGGATTAGAAGTAGGAATATGCTTAAATGTCTAATAAGGCTATTCAACAGTGATATTCCAACATGTCTTTTAATAGAATGACTGATTTGTCACCTGGATTTCCAAAGAAAATTGCATTACAAGATGTCAAATTTGATATTATCCTTTTCTTTTCTTTCTTTTTTCTTTTTTCTTTTTTTTTTTTTTTGAGATGGAGTCTTGCTCTGTTGCCCCAGGCTGGAGTGCAGTGGCATGATCTCAGCTCACTGCAAGCTCCGCCTCCCGGGTTCATGCCATTCTCCTGCCTCAGCCTCCCCAGTAGCTGGGACTACAGGCACCCACCACCACGCCCAGCTAATTTTTTGTATTTTTTGTAGAAATGGGGTTTCACTGCATTAGCCAGGATGGTCTCAATCTCCTGACCTTGTGATCCACCCACCTCGGCCTCCCAAAGTGCTGGGATTACAGGATTGAGCCACCAAGCCCAGCTGATTTTATCTTTTTCTTATCATTTCTCACCTTTCATACTATATACTGTGGTAGAATGTTCTCAAGGAGCAGAAGTCTGGTTGGGAAAGGGCCCCATATTTTTTCTAGATTATATTCTTAGACTTTTTTATTTGAAGAATTTCTAACTTTATACGATATATTATCAGTAATGATTATACAGAACTTTTTCAGTGCTGCAGTTTAATCTTTCTGGGATAATCTGAAGGGGGACTAAGAGGTTATACCTGCTTGTATGATGCAGAATCTAGGTGTGTTTGATGATAACAATCTGGTTCCCTCCATCATGGTATTCTGACAATGTTTACTTGTAGGTGTACATATAAAAAGCGCACATCACTTCACTTCTGCGTAGTTATGCACCCTTTCACAAATGCTCTCTGTCAGGCAGTGTGCTGGGTGTGAGAGCTAAAGAGAAAACTAAGACTTTACTACTTAAGTGACAGAAAACCTTTGAATATAATATAGCACATTCTATGCTGAAAGTGTAAACTGGGAAAGGAAAACCCTCCAAGAAGGCAGCATTTGGTAGCACGAACTGGCAATGGAGAGGCAGTGCTGGAGAGTTGGTCCTGGAGTCCTGTGCCCCGAGGAGCCCCGATGAGTTGTAAGCATCACAGATAGCCAAGGTGGCAATAGCAGCTCCTTTTTTTCAATGAGCGGCCACACTATGTACATATGGATGTGTTCATAGCAGTCTGGGGTCCTAGGTTTGATAGGTTGGTCACTTTCTGTGAGTCATGGGCAAGGTCACTCCATCTCTCTGGATTTCAGTTTCATTGTCTGTGAGGAAATTTGGAATAGATGAACTTACTTGTCCCTTTCAATCCTAAAACTCCACAATACTCTGTATAAGCTTGCCTGTTACCTTTGGAAATGCAAAGAATATGGGGGCATTTTTTCCTATTTTTCAAGAAGATATTTTCATGATAATGGGAAGATTCTGAAAAATCCAGATAATTTTAGTTAAATCAGGGGTTAAAAGAACCCTAGCACTTGCACATTTGTATACATTGTAATTGCACAGCATGTTCTAGAATAGGTAACGTGAAAGAAACACACCTCTGTCCTAAAAAATTTACTAAGAGTACAAACAACAGGAATAATAAGTCAGCACCCACGGCATTGTGTGGGTGTAATTGCTAGCAAGCTTTTTGAAGCAGGTGGGTTTTAGGAGTAATTTGAAGGAGAAAAGAAGGGTAGTCTGACATGCCTCAGTAGGAAAGCTGTTCAAGTGGAAGGAATGGATGAGAAAAGACAAACCCAGAATGAGAATATGGAGAAAGAGAGAAACAAAGTAAGAACTGCTAAGAGAAGAGGGACATGCATTAAAATATCTCAGTGGACATAAGAGTTATAAAGGACAAATGTAATTCGGGCACATACATGGGTAAATGAAATGATCTAGTATAAGAAAAACTACATTTTGTAGGTAAGACAGAAACCACCAGAACACAAAGTATTTCTTTGACAGAAGACTAGCTGGAAGGATACATTAGAGAGAGAAACAAAAGAGAATGACTAGGACTCCACAGGAGCCTTCATCTAAAGAGAAGTAGAAGGAAGCAAAGATTTTTATTGCACAGTGAACAGGTATGAGTCATTTACATATAAATTTGTTATGTGTAACTAATTATGTATTGCAGTAGATACAAAATGGGCCGGGCGCGGTGGCTCTGGCTCACGTCTGTAATCCCAGCACTTTAAGAGGCCGAGGTGGGCGGATCACTTGAGGCCAGGAGTTCGAGATCAGCCTGGCCAACGAAGCGAAACACCATCTCTACTAAAAATACAAAAAAAAATTAGCCGGGCATGGTAGTTCATACCTGTAGTCTTAGCTACTTTGGAGGCTGAGGTAAGAGACTTGTTTAAGCCCAGGAGGCGGAGGTTGCAGTGAGCCAAGATCATGCCATTTCGCTCCAGCCTGGGTGACGGAGTGAGATTCTGTCTCAAAAAAACAAAAACCAACCAAACAAACAAATGAATAGCAAAGAGCCTTCTATGTAGCCTTAAAAGCTTATAGCCATTTAGAATTAGTTTTATTGAAATAATTCTGATACAACTTGTAAATGAATTATAAGATAATTTTTTAAATGAGATAAAAGGTTTGTCTGTTTTATCCTTTTGAAATTTATGATGACTTTGTATTAAATGATACCAAGTACTCATAAAGAGTTAATGAACCAATCTAATTTGTTTTAGGACAGAAGCTATATGCTTAGGAAAGTATTTCTTAATGGATTCTAAGATACTTTGTTCTGCCTAATAATTTCTTTTTCCTAGTTTATGGTGGGATTATAAGTCATACTACCAATCTGGATGGCGTCTCTCTGGGCATGTGATGTGATCTGATGGTGATGCAGTGTGCTTACACGTTGTTGCTACTCCTTCACCTCTCCAGCTGTCCATCCTTGATCTCTACCAGCCGTAGCTCCTTATTTTGGTAACAGTGAAACAGAAGGAAGTTTCAATGCTTTTTAATGAAAACAATCACATGATCAGAATAATTGATGAAGAAAATAGGCCCTAATTTTGTGTAACCCCCAATTTTGACTTATCTTTTCCGTCTCAGGTTTGTTTCTAAAAGAGTGATCATTTAAACCCATATTTTCCCACCTTCAATTGCTTACCTTTCCTGAATGATATGAACATTTATAAAACAGTCACTATAAGAAATTAACTAGCATTTACTATGAATTATAAATCTCTTCACATAGGAACTAACAAAATAGTATAGCCATGAGTAATAAGAGACAAATTCCTTTTCCTAGCTCAATTATTTAATTAGCATGTGCTCTGGCGACCTTTTTTTTTTTTTTTTTTTTTTTAACCTTCACTACAGCATCAATTTAGTCTGTTATTCATGATCTTCCAATTCACTGATTTCTGGTGCTGTGTAAGGTGGTAGGCAGTTTTGCAAGCAGAAATAGACCAATCTTAGGTAGTACCTTATGAATGAAGGTGATGGATGTAGAATGACTCATTAGATTGTCCATTCAACAGTCAGTAACCAAAGTGTATTGACTGCCTACTCTGTGGACAACACTATGGGAGATTTTATTCAGGTAGATTTTTTTATGGTGTAGAAATAAACAGCAACTGAACCCATAACATTAAATGAGATGATCTAGATGAAGATACATTATCTGGAAGGTCTCAGTGGACTGTGTAGGGAGGGATATGAGTTGGTCCCTTGGAAGAGACTCCAAAATGTGAATGAGGAGAGTAAGTCTAATAAAGCATCTCTCTCCATGGGAAACTTGGGCACAGTTTTTTCCGTTTTTAATGTGAGACATCAATGAGTTCAAGCGTGTAGAAAGACAAATTTTGAAGAAAATTTGTTAGGAGACAATTTTGAACTCAAAAAAGATTATTTGTTGTTCTTTATTAATTTTAAACTTAAAGTAAACTTTATTCTTAGAAATAAAATAACACTTTATTCACAAACTTCAAGGTAGTAAATTCCTTCCATGAGATGTGTTTGGTATGACCCATGGAAATAGCTCCATCTTTAACATTGAGTGTTGTTTTTAGTGCATACTTGTCAGATTTTTCTGAAGACTCCACTCAATTATTTCCTGGTTTTTGACTATTGGGTATACCTTTGAAAATAAAATATTTTAATACTATTTTATCTAATATTTAAAGAGAATTCAATAAAACATTTTAAAAATGGCATAACTTTATTACTCGATTATAAACATAGTAGTAGCTTAAATTTATATCTTCATGGAGTTTAGGGTTTTATTTGTAAAAATAAATGTATTAGATCATTCTTGCATTGCTATAAAGAAATATTTGAGACTGGGTAATTTATTAAAAAAAAAAAAAGTGGTTTAATTGGCTTGTACTTCTGCAGCACTAGCACCTGCTCCACTTCTTGGGAAGCCTCATGGAGCTTTGACTCTTGCAGGAAGGAAAGCAGGAGCAAGCATCTCCCATGGGAAGAACGGGAGCAAGAGAGAGTGGCGAGGAGGTGCCACACACTTTAAAGTGACCAGATTTCATGAGAACTCACTCACTGTCATAGAGACAGCACCAAGCTTTCAGAGATCCACCTCCATGACCCAAATACCTCCCACCAAGGGCCACTTTCAGCATTGGGAATCACAATTCAGCATGAGCTTTGGATGTATCAATAAATATATTTAATAGACTTAAATATTTTTTCTCCCTGGTACTATAAAAATTGCAACTCAGTCATTTAAAACAAGTATCTATAGGCTTTTTCTTTTCTCTTCCTTTTCTTGTCTAGTCAGTTGGCCAGAAGCAATCTTCTTTAACCCTGGCTCTATTCTGAATTGTCTTCCTTATTCCCCACGAACTGTGAGCAACTTGGCTGGCATGTAGTACATGGGGTCTCACTCAGTCTGTCCCCCAGGCTGGAGCGTGGTGGCATGGTCACAGCTCGCTGCAGCCTCAGACTCCTGGGCTCAAGTGATCCTCCTGACTCAGTCCCCCAAGTAGATAGAAATACAGGCACAAGCCAGCACACCTGACTTATTTTTTAATTTTTTTGTGGAGATAGGGTTGTGCTACCTTGCCCAGACTAGTCTTGAATTCCTGGACTCAAGCGATCCTCTCACTTCTGCCTCCCAAAATGCTGGGGTTATAGGTATGAGCCACCATACCAGTCCCTGTAACAGTTTCAAACTCAAGAAAATTATTCCCATTTTAGAACTTAGATCAAGTCCTATCTCTTCCCAGGGGGGGTTTTCTGACTCTTCCAGACCGTATTAATCTGTCACTCTTTGACATGTTCTGTCTTCTCTTTGCAATATGCCACAGTAGGCACTTGGTCCTGAACTGCTTTGCCATGTCATTTAGGCAAAATACTTAAAACAGTTTAATGTTTGTGTGTTTTATTTCCCCAATTATATTGTAATGCCTTGAGTTTAGGGATCACGGTTAATATCTCTTGGTTGTTGAGGTGTTGCCATGTGCCAGGCATGATGTAAAGTGTTGCATGGATTTTATCTCAGGACATTAACCACCACTATAAGACAATAGTATCCTTTTAACTATCACAAGAATACAAATTAGAATATTGATACATTTGTTTTCAGTGAATTATTTGGGCTTTTCATCATTAGTGGCTTTCATTACATTTCAATAACCATTTTTTCCTTCTTCAGTGACTTATTTTCATACAAATTCAGAATTACTTAGAAAATGACTAGGCTAAATTAGTAGAATGTCTGAGTTATTGAGCATTTGTGGAAAGCTGCTGGCTTATTACTTTGACTCATGTTTAGTAACCATTTGCCTGCCAACAAAATACTGGTGCTACTGCTCTTAAATATATATTGCATTTGTAATTAATATATTCATTCTTGGAATGGTAACATATATTGCTATAGTCCTTGAAAACAGCTTTTTCCTCCCAGCTAGCATAAACCTTTTTACACATTCTTACTGCTTCTCCCTTCCCATTCACCCAACCTTGTCACCAACTTGTGATTTTCTTTGTGTTATTAGTTGTCTCTTGGTATCCATGAGGGATTGGTTCCATGATGCCCTGCGGATGCTCAAGTCCCTTATAAAAACATGTGCAGGCTCCCATATACTTTAAATGATCTCTAGATTACTTGTGATACTGAATACAAGTGCTGTGTAAACAGCTGTCATAATGTATTGGTTTTTTATTTGATTATTCTTATGGTATTGTATTATTTTTTTATTTTTATTTTTTAATTTTCAACTAGAGGTTGATTGCAGATGCAAAATCCTCAAATATGGAGGGCTAACTAATTTTTAAAGCTTTATTTAATAAACATTTGTTTAACCCTTGTTAATCGTCATGAAATTTAAATTAGTGGATTTGAGTTGAAAGAAATTTTAATGTGGTTCCAAAGTCCACTTAGAAGGGTGAAAACTACTCACCTTTGACAACAGATAGGTTATATCATATTTTATTCCATCCCCGTAATAACCTGTCAAAGAGTGATATAGACAGTAAATAGTACCTCTAATAAATAAGTAAGCATTAAGAATTACTGTTTAGTGCAGGTATGCTACATGGTAGGCATGGTACCAAACATTTTTATATAATTCTCACTTACTTTTCATATCAACTCTAAGATGTAGGTTTTATTATTTTTTCATTTGCAGAGAAGGAAACTCAGGGTCATTTAATGATTTGTCACACAGCTAACTATACGACAAGTTAGTATTACAGAAAGAAAATCTAAAGATTCTTTCCTACTAAGACTGCTGGATATATTTGGAATGAATACTTTATAGCATCATTGTACAATATCCTGATTTCAGGTTGTGACCAAATCTGACACTGGTCCTTCCTTAAACGCCTTGAAATAAAGGGAGCTGAGAGCTATGGGACATCCTGGAAAAATGGCTCTGTAACTTTGGCTTTGATGTTCCAAACATACAGCAACGACAGATAAAATATAAAGACAGAAAAACAAATGGACGTAGTCAAGTCCAAAACAGTTCTTCATCTTTGAGATCTAGAAACCAAGTAAGAAAACCACATGGTTATTAAGGCTAAAGCCAGGGGTCTGCTGAACATTTTCCAAAAATAGAAAGTAGTAATTAGGGTTTAATCCCTGTGGGACAAATCCAGACCCACTATTTGAAGCAGGGCCTGGGTGAAACTTTCTTGTTCACAACAAGAGACTGGGAAAAGGTAATTCTGTTGACCACTACCAGGAACTAGGATTTTACCTGGAGGATTGAAGGAGTAGGAAGACAGACACAGTTTTGTGACATAAAACTGAATTACCCATGTGTTGCCTCTGTGATTTACCTTGCAATGTCTTTCTATCCCTGCAGCACAGCAGATAGGCAGGAAATGCCCCTCCGAGACCCAGCTCTGGTACAGTAGCCTGGGATGCCCCAGTAGAACCAATGGTGAAACTACTGGAAAGGAAGAAATTAGCACATAGGAAAAACATCACGACAAATGGGCTTTCAACCAAGATTCCAAAGTATATGAATGAATCAAACACTAGTAAAGCAGAAAAAAAGAAGAAACTAATTATTTTGAACAGTCTGACAAAGACTTTGACATAAGTATGTTTAGAAGCTCAGAAAGATCAATGAAGGTATGATTTCCACTGAAAAGAGTGACAAATTATGAAGCAAATCCAAGCAGAAGTAAAACAAAAGCATTTGAATGTTTAAAACTAGAAATGTTGGAAATGAAAAATAGTCATATTAAATAAAAGCTCTGCTAAATAGGATAAACTCTAGACTGGTCAGCTGTGAAGAGAGAATCAGTGTTTTGTAAGAGTACAGAGAAGTGATCTAGAGTAGGACGTAAGAAGACAAATAGATTCTTAAAATATGAATGAAAGGGCAGTTAAAAATACATGGGGGATAGACTAAGAGGCTCTCATCTATGTCTAATAAGGATTCTGATGGAAGTGAATGGAGAGTGTCATAAATAGACTTAACTGAGTGATTTTAATCACTGAAAATTTTAAGAATTGAGGACATACATGAGATCTCAAATTGAAATCATTATTTTTGTATTGAGCAAGACAAATACACTTAAATGTACAGTTTAAAACATGGCAAAAAGAAGAAAACTGCAGAACATTGATGACAAAGGGAAAATATTGAAATAGACTTAGGGAATTAAGAGCCAATTCTATCCTATGAATCTTAGTCAAGAGTCTGGGACTGGGAGCCTAAGGCTAACTTAGCTACAGACAGTTCCTTCACTCTCATAAGTTACTTTTGCTACCATTCCTGGCATTGTCAAAGACCAAAGCACTACTTAATTATATGGAAAGCCTCCTTTTGAAATGCACCTAAAATGTAATTGTAAATTTACCTGCAAACGATCAGAATATAAACTGTGTTAAAATCCAGTGTATGAGAGACAGTAGAATCCTGGCTTGGTTATACCTGTATGACTTTAGCCAAGTCGCTTAATTAATCTATAAATGAGGATAATAATCCCTCCTTTATCTACTCTTACAGGACTGTTTCAAGGGATTTTTTTTTTTTTTTTTTTTGCATACAAGTTCTTTATATACTAAAGTATGAAACAGTTTATTAAATTATTATTTTATTATACAAATGAATGTGAGCTATGGTTCCTGACTTCTTAGAGTCTATACGTTAGATTTATGTAAAAAAAAAAAAAAAAAAAGGAAAAAAAGCTTTACAAACAAATACCAAAATGTTTGCAAAGCTACTTAAAACAACTAAGTGCAAATTAGTTTTGGTGCATATCAAGTATGGGAGTCTAAAGTGAATAGCAGAGGTGAATCAGGGGTTAAGCGGAGCTAAAAACTACATGTTATGAATTATTGTATTCATTTTTTCCAGTTTTTATTATGAAAATGTTCACGTATACAGCTAGAGTTTATGATGGTTAACATGTAGCCGTTTACTTAAATATGACTATATATGTTTTTTCCTGAAACTTTTGAAAGTAAATTGCAAATATTTCATCCCTAAATACTCAGTATGCATCTCCTACCAAAAAGAATGTTTACCCACATGACCCCAATACCATTATCACATCTAAAAAAGGTAACGGTAATGTCCTGATAGCATCTAATAATCAGCTAATAGTCAGGTTGATATCTAAATTATTCTCAATTGCCTCAAAAGCCTTCTCAGAGCTGTTTCAGCTCCCTCCCCCCAAATCAGGACCCACACATTACATTTACTCAAGTCTTTTTCAGTCTCTTTCATCTCTTTTTTTCCCCACGACAATAGGCCATGTCTTTTGAAGAATATTCTGGATTTGAGGGTTTTTTTTCTCCCTCATAGTAATAGTTGTTCCCCTTTTCGAAGACAACAGGCCATTTCTCTGAAAGAATATTCTGGATTTGCATTTTTTTCTCATAGTAACATTTGTTCCCCTATTGCTGTATTTACTGAAAACTGGATTGTTAGGCCTAAAGACTTAATTATATTCAAGTACACATTTTAGATAAGATACTATATTGGTGATGTATACTTCATATTGCAACTCATTGAGAGGCACACAATGTCACGTCATTTCCATTCTTAATGGTATTAAGCTAAGTAGTCTGGTTAGAGTAATTACCATTAGCTAGATTTATTGTAAAGATACATAGTTCGCTTTGCAATGATCAAAGGATGAAATTTGAGTATCTCAGAATAATCTGTCTTCTACTAGTTTCAGCATCCGTTAGTGATTATCCTGAACCATGTTATTTGGCATTGCAAAATGGTGAATATCTAATTTTGTCATTCCTTCTGCTGTCATTCTTCTATAAAGAAAAGCTTTCACTCATCAAATAGGCACGACCTACACTTCCTCCTAAAAAAAGCAAGGTGCTTCTGACCCTTTCATTGCCAATTTTCAGAAAAAGAAATTGATGCAATAGTCACCTCCCATGGTAACAACTTAATTTTTTTTCATTTCTGTTTTAGGGGATTACTATGCACTGATTTTTTAAAAATCTATTCAATATTTTGGTAAAAGAAATCAAAGCAGTTTGATTTCTACAAAGTATAAGTTTTAATAATTATTATTTTAAATTACTTTTTAAAATTTGGTAAGACTGAATGTGAAGTCTGAGTCCTAATGGATGGAATGGAGGGTAATAGGGTTAATCAGAATAATTTTTTAAAACTATATTATTAGGCATCTCTAATCATTTTTTTTAATTTATGAGATGTTCTTTTTAAAAAGTCTCTGAGTACCTTACCCAGAATGTAACTGAAAACAAGAATGTCAAAAAGGCACATTTAAATTGTTCTCAAAATCAATCAAAAATAATGAGGTGCTAGGAAAAAGTTGTATCCTTGATAATTACATCTATCAGTATCAGAAAACAAAAGAGAACAATCAGGAAATGACAATCCCACTCCCAAGTAGCACATTTAAAAAGGCTAATGAAAAAAAAAGTCTCTTTTAAAAATGTACTAAATTAGCATTTCAAGTAAATTGACAACTTAAGCGTTGATAAAGGCCAATCTGGGGCCCAAACAATGGAAGTTCTGTTTCTACTTTTATCTGCTTTTAAAAGAAATTATCTCACTTGACTTTTTTTGTTGTCTTTTATATAAATGTAAGTAATTGTCCTAAGGGAGGTGACAATCCTCATGTACTCTGCAAAGGTCAGATCATACCTGGAATATTGAGCTTCATTTGGGGTTCTATTTCTTAAAACATTGACCTGGAGATAGGTAACCAGGATGGGAGGTAATTCATTTCTTACATTGTGCCCCTGTGTTCAGTCTGAAAAGGGGCTAATGTAATTGTCATATTAGACAATGGATTCAACCTCTTCTTTGTAGCACCAGAGTTAGGGCCAATGGGTGAAAGTAGCAGAAAAAGCAGATTTGGATCTAGAATTAGGAAGAATTCTCTCATAATTTTAGCCATACAGAAGTGGAATAAATTTACCTCCAAGGGAATGAGTTCCCCAAGGCTGACACTGTTCAGAGGTTATAATCCCTTTACTTAAAGATGGTGTACAAGTGTGCAGGGATCGCTCCAATATTTTGCAAAGAATCTATAGTTGTAATGAAAGATGCTTTAAAGGTCATTTAACATCACCGTTTTAAAAACTGAGGGTAAAAATGAATTTTATATCATGCCTTTAAAAAGAAAACCCTTCACACATACCAATTTGCATATCATGGCTTTGTATTTGGGAAATGTGAAAAATATGGTGAAGTAGAGTTCAAGCGTCAGTATTTTAAAATCACGGTTCATTGTTTCTGGTCACAGTCAGTTCTTATCTAGCCATAAATTTAGGAGCTTATAGATAAGAATATGGCTTTTTTAATAAAAATATGTAACATAGCATTTTAGACACTGTTTTATGAGTGGAGAGAATTAATGTTTGAATTATCAGTAGTGGCAAAAGCATTTTCATTCAATGATAAAAGAAAACTTACATGTGTCAGTTCATTTTGAAGACAGTAGTAAGTGCTGGCATTTTATTATTTTGGCTTTTCAAATGATTTTATTCTTTATTATTAGACTAGGAAAAAAAAGCCCTAGTATATTCTGCCAACATATTCATCAGTCATCATTTTTGGAGACAGTTTTCGACATATTGCATATTTTACTGTGCTAACAAGAGAAAAGACTAGCCATTAAGTTTATGTTTCTTTGTTTTTCAGCAAGGTCACGTATCAGGAATAATGCTAGAAGTATGCTAATAAACAATATATAATGTAGGTCATCAGGGAGTAAGAAATATTTTCTAACTAGTTCTAAAGGGAAATATTGTTAAAAAAGGGATAGATGTTATTTACATAACACATGTTGCTCTATATGTCACCAACAAAAGCATCTTGTAAACAGCTCAGTGTAGTAAATCTTCCTTGGTGATTGTCAGGGTGTTTGAAATCCGTGTTAGATTTAGATTCAGCACATAGTTTGCAATATGCCTAATGTACAAAGACCGTCAGATGATTTAGACAGCCTCCAGTGGAAATATGCCTATACTTGTGTGGTTTACAAAGAATATTGTTCACTGTTGCAGAAGAAAATATTATGTTAAATTACAATAATTAGGAAAAATTATATTAATGGCATTTATAATTTTAAATCTCAAATGAATTATGCTAAATGTTTGTGCTTAACTTTAATTTTGTTAAATTCTAAAGAACTTCAGTTCTTTCAAGTTGATTGTAATTTACAGGCTGGTATTTCATTATTCATGCCATTTGTAAGACAATTTTATATGACTTCAAATGAAACGATAATTCTGTAAAAAATGCTTGTAAGAAAATGTCATTTATGTGATTTTACAAATGTAATTTTCTCATGTTTGGGAAATTTTAAAAATGGATTATTTTCATAATGGTTTATTTTGTCCCCCAACATGGTTTTTAATTACAAATATTAAGATTCATCAAAAAGGAAGTTATGTAAGTATGTGCTCTGGAAAACACAACTAATACTCTATTTATTGAGTTCTAATAGGTACTGGGACTCAATAATAAAGATGTAAAATTATAATGGCTGCTTTATGATTCAGAAATCAGAGAGCCTGCCAGCATTTAGAATCAAAAGAAAGTATTTCTCTTCCCAGCTGTACAGCACCGTGACATCAGGCAAATCTTCCTATTTCTCTGGACCTCAGTTTCTTCATTTATGTTATAAGGATTGTAATAAAAATCTTGCTCTATGTACTTCACAGGACTGTTGTGTAACATAAAATAGTGTTAGAATGTTCATTATGATATTATTTCTTTATAGGATGAAGTACATATTTAAATGCTAATACTTAGCAACTTCTAAAACATCATTTAAATTGTAGACTTTAGCTGAAAATTGTATCTCTAAATATTTTAGCTGGAATCTGTGAATCTTAACTTATTAGCCATATTACTTATGGATATCTAGAAGCAATACCCTAGTTATATTGGTCAGAATGAAATTGTGCCTGATCTTCAAAGACATTGGATTCTGAAACTCTGTAGATTTTTTTTTAATACTCATGTTTTTTAAAACTGTATTTTTGTAATACTTCTGGTTTTAAAAACCTTCTGTTTTTGAGTTTAGGGATCTTTAAAAATATATTATGCCATAATTATGTGCTTCTCTTTCTTCTAAATGTCTGCAAATGAAAATATGGTGTTGGGATCAAGCCATAAGGTGTAAGTAAGGAATTCGTGGAACTTGGGCCAAGTGGCCCTGTAGTTTAGTTTGTTTCTTAGCAACATAGGCAAGACCAGCATCTCAGAAGAATGTTTTTTAAACAAAGAAACAATTAAGAGTCCATGTGTCTAAGTAACTCTGTTTATACTTGTTTTCTCAGAAGAAGACCTATCAATGCATCAAGTGTCAGATGGTTTTCTACAATGAATGGGATATTCAGGTTCATGTTGCAAATCACATGATTGGTGAGTGACACTCTAAACCTTATTACAGATAGATGTTTCTTCTACTTGTGTATATCACCATTAAACAGAGTTAAAGATGAATTAATTGTTCAACCATCAATGGTTTTCCTCGGCACGATTGATTTTTTTTTTAATTTCTGTTATTAGTCCTGATAAGGTATTAGCGCATTTTATTTTCTGCAAGGGCTAGTTTAGACTTCTGCAGAGGATTATATATCTACTGCCAGTCAAAACACAGGTGATTAACAAATTAAACTTCTAATCATTTTTGCATTATTGAAAACTAACAGGAATGGTTAATGAACTGGATGTTAGCTTTCCATAGAGTTTTAGACAGGTTTTAATTTCAGAAGTTATTATGGTAATGGCACTGCTGTGTGTTGCTTAAGCATCTTTGTATCACAATCTAAAGTAGTGAGTTTTTGTGATAGGGAAACATAAATAATTTAAATAGCCATAAAATAGTTTTATATGTATGGTTTCAACAGCCTGGAAATAATCATGATCATAAAGATCATGTAAAGAATTCAGTAATCTTTTTTTATGCCCCACCAAATTTTCCATAGACTTTTATAAAAGTGGTTTGGGGAAAGATTTCTGAAGTTACTCCAGGCCATTGTTTTTAGGATTTTGCATGTATCACATGGGCAAAAACTAAGAGGATCTTTTTTTAACCTATTCATATTGTCCCATTATTTCTTAATTCCTCACAGATTAGTGCCTATGTCTTTTAATTTGATAAGCACTTAGTAATAACACTAAGCGTTTTGCCAGCCAATTAAACTTCATCAAGCAGATCATTTTTCTGCTAGTAAAATGACAATTGCTATTACTTTATGCTATTTTTGTTATTCATTTGTGTTTTTTATACTATGAGTTTTTTATTTCATACTCACTTCATGGTATTTCATAATACCATAAATAATTACAATATTTAAAAAGTCAAATTAACCTCATACTCTCCTACTATGAAACTCTGTAAGACAGGAAAGAAAATTCAACATTTTAAACTATGAACTTGTTTTCAGGGAGGAACAAGTTTTATTGTATACTAATTAGAAGTATTCTAAGAATGCTTTGTGGAAGGTTGTTCACCTGTCATTTCTGATCATTACAGCTATCACAAAACTTCCATTTTTCTTGTATAAATTAATGAAGATACATTCAAAAGCATGTGGAAAATTGATAATTTTTCAATAGGATGTGCTTTATGGTTTTCAAATGATAGGTAGGGGGTTGTTGCTTATAAATGACTAAGAGCTTATTTGTGCAAAATGGAACTTATACATAGCAGCTAAAATATTGATCAATTTATCTCTACATTTTACAGATTTAAGTATTAATATTATTAGTGATTTCTCATATATTAAATAGTAAATCCTTCAACGTGACAATAGCGTTGACAACTTTAGTGAGTGATTAGAAGATAATGGCAACACGTAGGAGAGATTCAAATGTTTCCTTGAAATTCCCTTCTGTTTGAGAATGTGAAAAATACCTTGTGTAAACTTTTAAAACAGCTTTTTAGAGGAGAGGAGCGGCTTAGAAAAAATGAATTCCTGCCAAATGATAAATGTTAATATTTCCTGTCTCTTTATTTCTTGAGTAGACTGTGTTGGTGGCAGTCATTCATGATTCTACCTCATGCTGCACTTTTAGATAGGCTTGAATGAAAGCAGTTCATAGGAGTTTGCAGTTCATGGGAAATTCAGTGAAATTTTGTGGTCATGCTTCTTATTAGTTCTATTCAATGTAAACGTATTTTTGTTTCTGGATTTATTTGTCCCAGTACTCAGACGAATATGTTGAATATATTTTCACCACAATGTTAATACTCTTTTGCACATTTAGAATTTCTATTGAATATTCAGCATAACAGTACTTTTTGATTTTCCAATTTTAGTATCATTTTGCCTATAAACATTAATCAGTTTGTTTTGTCTTCTTTTTAAATTGCTTTGTATCATTCCTGTTTGTACTTATTTTATATTCCTTGCATCATTAGTGCTTTCCCAAGGCTTTTTCCCTTCTACCTTATAGTGGATTAATAAGACACTCACCTCTTGGGACCTGAGCATTTAACAATTCACCTTTCATCAGAGAAGCATATTCCATTCCTTTGCACAGAGGGTCTAGTTATTTAATATTCATGCCATTTTTAATAATAAAAATGTCTAATTCTCTTGCACTTGAGGCCTAAATAAATGAGTAGCATCCATTTAATTGTTTTATCTGTTGACCATGCATCCAAGTCCTTACACCATTTTCGTGCTGTTAGTATCTAGAGAGAGAGAAAACGCAAAAATGAAGGGCGTCACAAAGGCTAAGATACCCCTTTTTAGAATTCTTCTAATGTGCTATTTAGTCTTTCAAATGAGGCAGGCAGCATTATTTTGTTGGCTAAAATTCCTCCATTGAGGGTAGGTATTTTTAGGCTGTGTATCTGTGTGTGTTTTTTGTCTAATCAAAAAATAATCTCAACTAGACGTTCAGTAGAGGAAGGGGGATTAGGGACTATCTGAAAAGCCTCTTACTCCTTTTGTTAAGAGGGTATATAGTGTTCTTGCGGATTTTGTTTTACATTTCAATCAGTGTAGAGGAAGGATTATGTCACCTGATGGAAAACAAGACCTACAGATGACCCAATGAGGTGTAACTTTAAATTCCTTCTTTACTCAAGTCATTTGCATTTGCTTCTGTGGCACCTAATGTTTCTGTGCAATCTCAGTGTCAAGCAACTGCCACGCATCTTTCTGGATGTGCTGGTCTCAGGCTGTTGGCCAGGGACATTTGTGAAAGGGAAACCATCAATGTTTCTACCAGGTACATACCGGAGGTGCCCTTCTTAAGTGCAGTTTTGCAGCAAGGTGTGGACACATGGTCTGAGTTGCGAGAATAATTACTCGATAAAAATGCACTAGGGAATTGACTTACGTCTATTAAGGAAAAAAAGAAAACCTCCCTCTTCACCACATTTAGACACAGTTTCAGTAAGAAATCAGACCAGTGACTATTCAGGGGTTTCTTTCCTTCTTTACACACACACAAAAAGAGCTACAAAACATTTTAACAGCTTTCCTGGGGAAAAGATTTCCCTCTTTAAAGATCTGTGCCAATAAGAAAATTTTTCCTCTCTTCCTTTGTTCTTTTCACATAGTTTATGTTGGCTTTTGACCTGAGAATACAACAAGATACCAGGATGTATTAGGTACTTTAATTTCCTACTCACCCTTCTCTTTTCTATCAGCATAGGAAATATTTATTGTTATTTTCCTCTTTGAGCTGTCTGTTATTATTATTTTTCTTTGGTATGGATTAGCACAAATAGAGATGAAACAAGAGAATTTAAATGTGTTTAACCCAGCAAAGGGATTGCCTCATATAAAATTATGAGGCTCAACAGCGTAGAGTAAATTTGTAAGTGCTCTGAATAAAGGGCTGTTAGGCATGAGATGATATAAAGAGATGACATTGCCAAGAACTATTTATGAGAAGCTTAATTTTTTCACTCTGATAATTCTTGACCAATAATTACCAGCCTCTAATTATCTATTTTAGTTAGAAAGAAATTTCGATCACTATGGAGGTTGGCATTGCAACTAGCGCATAAATCCCGAAAGAGACAAATGTGTTCCAAACAGCCACAAACAACTGTCTCATGAAACATAGTGAGCAAATTGCGAGCGGCTGGTGGTAGACAACCGGCAGTACACTCACCATTGAAGGCCAGTCAGCTTGACAAAGGAATGATCAAAGGGGAGAAATACCATTATCCTTGGAATTGATTACTATAGTTATGGACTTTGGAGGACAAGTAGTCAGTATATGGCTATGGCCATTTCCAGCCCTCCCTTTCAAAGTTCATGGATGGAGAAAATGAATGGACTAGGTACAAGCCTTTTACATAAGGATTATTTTTAAAAATATACTTAGAAATGGTTACTTAATAAATTTTATTTTTTTCATCTGATTAGAAAGAACAGTGTTAATGGCAAAATTGTTCTAAGTGTCAGAATACCCCATTTTGTTAAAGATAGGAAAATCCAGAAATAGTCACTAATAAACATGTTCTAGATAGATCAAGTGTAATGTTAAAGCATTTTGAAGAAGCAAATATATTTATCTCTTAGAAAAGCAGAACTAGACTTTGGGATTGTAAAGGATAGCTAATAGGAAAACACTGATGCAAAGATACTGACTTTTTATTTATATCTCTAATAAATACTCAGTATTTTATAGATAATCACGATTTTCAAAACACCAGGAAAAGATTAAGCTCTTCTCCAGCATATGTGGGAAGATGTATACTCTATGTGTTGTGTTACACGTGATATATATCACTGATGTCAAGGCATCAAGAATGAGTAAATCGGTTCTTAACCGTGTGGTGAAATTATAGTCTGTTCTGTGGCAGGTGGCATTCATACATCCTGCAATTTGTTTGGTGCCCAAGGTCACAAATGGCATTGTTTTCCTTTCATTTCTTTAGTGGGTGGTGTACTCTGTGACTAATCTTCATTATCGTTTTGTGGCATTCAGTATCACCTCTGAAGCATTTCAGCTTGAGTGTACTTGCTTTAGAAAAGACTAAAACCAGTATTTTGAGGTCCATAGTAGTTTAGGATTTTATGTCCTAAGGGAAAATATCCAAATATATGGAAGAGAAAGGTCCATGTTGCCCTTTAAACTCTTGCTTTCACTGACTGGTTTCAAAAGAATGAATAGAAATGGATCAACAATAATGCCTATATGTGTAGGTATACATATGTGTTTATAATCTCCATGCTCTCCTAAGAAGCTCAAAATCATTGAGATATTCTGGAATCTTGATTTACATTCATTCTAAATGAGAAGATGACTGAATGCTTTTTTTAAAAAAATCATCTTTGATTGCTTACAAAATTCAGAGAATTAAGAAACAAGCATTTGGTGTTAAATATGATAAAACACTGGCTTATTTCATCAAGAGCTGGATTAAAAAAGATGAAATCTGGGCAGTTTAATGGTAACAGAAAGCTACCCTCATGTGGGCAATGCTGGCTTATTTGAAAAGCCCATAAAGGGTTTCTACATGGACCATACAAAAGGGATACTTTCTCTTTAATAGCCATCTGTACAGGAGAGATGAGAAGTGGGCCAGGTCATCTCTCCTCAGCTGTCATGATATTAACGTAGGTAATGGAGCAAGCTGGGCGTTCTGCTGGGTGTTGTTTTTCATAGATGCTCATCGATTTACACAGATAATTCTATTTATTTCTTAGAGTTGGTCCAAGTGAACCAGGCAGAATAACAAACACCAAAGCATTTCAAATGACTTTATCTTTGTTTATAACGTAACTTTTGTCTAAAAAATGGTGTCACACCTACTGTGCAGATGGCTGCATGATTTGTAAACCAGCCAAAACATTTAAACAAATGTGTGATCTGGGGATAGATTAAATAAAGGATAAAATGGAGTGTGGGCCACAAATTCTAATAATCAGATGATTTTAAGTTGTGTGCAGTGTGGAGTGATGGTCACAGAGATAGTAGGGAACGCTTGCCAATGACAGCAAGGTGCCTTATAGATCTCAGGATGGAGCCCGTGGCCTGGTAGGCCTCAGTTTGAGAACCGCACATTTGCTGTACAGCTGGCAGCTCTGTATGGGGACATCAGATAAAACTTATGTAAAATGAAGTGTTATTGCTTAGTATGAAATTGTTCAGAGAGGGAATTTGCAGACAGTAACTGAAAACAGAATTCATGGTACCAATGAAGCAGACTGTAAATATGAAGAGGGTTTAATTATCTGCACAATTTAGCAAAAATTCAAGATGTATTTAGAAAGGACATACGCGGGCATAAATATAACATAGCTGTACTGCTTACTGAGTGCAAAGAGGGGCCACAGGAACTTACCAAGGCTCCATATGATCAGCCTTCCTAAAAACAAAGACAATTTAAAAGAAACTCAAAGAAAAATGACTTTTTGGAGGAAGGCAGAGTTTTTAAGAGCTCATCGTGATTCTTTGGATTGTCATTTCTTAAGGAACTTGGGATAAAATCTTCAGGTCTGTCACTCAATTTCAGGGTTAAGCTATTAAAAGACAAATCATGTGTTTTAGGTTGCGTCTAGCAGTTTTGATTTACAAGAATAAAAAACACTGGCAGTTAGTGTATTTTCACATTTATAAACCCCAAAGATAGCCTGCTAGACATTTCCTGTGATGTTAATTTTCTGTGAGGCTGAGGATTGTGGCTGAGGCCATGGATCGAAGATTCCATGTCTTATTACTCTTTAGAACACACTGCCCCTAAAGGGGCCTCAGAAAAATGTTGTTCTCAAGGAGAATTACTGGATGCCAGCCTGTCTTCCTAGGCTCAGCACAGAGACGCTAGGAAGAGAGGCCCTACCAGTTGGATACGGTCATGTGACTGGCTGACATACAATGGCAGGGCTTCTGGATCTCATTTTGTCCTCACCTTTGACTTCCTGTAGAATGCACCACCAATGTGTTGGTTTTTCACTCACTCTTTGATATGTTCATTATCAGACGTGGGTATCTGTTTCTGAATGAAGGTTGCAAAGCATTTCCGAACGGAGGGCACTGAAAGTCATCAGCAATACCTAAAAAGATATACATCCCTGCACATTCCTGCTTGCCCATGCACACACACGGGTGGTGACCTATTTCCACAGAATCGGTTCACACACATCAAAGGAAAAGGTCTCTGATGACCTATTTCCATAGGTTATTTCCTAGTTTCAGGGCCATTAATAGCAGTAAACAAAGGAAAGGGAGCCAATATGGAGAGTGGGTGTCGAACTTCAGCTGCTCATATTGTTGCATTTGGTGAGCTGATGGGGTTTCGTAGGTCACCTTTAGAATTATGCCTATGACAGCAGTAGCTACCTGCCAAGATTGCAAGGTATCTCACAGCTCTCAGGATGGCGCCTGTGGCCCGGTAGGCCTCAGTTGGAGGGGTACACATTTGCTGTACAGCTGGCAGCTCTGTATGGGGCAGCCGTGTGGGCTGTTAGGGAGCTGGAAAGGAGACAAGCATGAAATTTCTTCTAACCCCAACTCTGTTTTTCTGTACTGTTGGCTGCTTCTCAGTTCCTTGACAAAAAAACCAATCAGGCACCCTTTAATCCGCCTGTGATTACCACTGGTATAAAAAGAGAAGCATAATGAGGAAAAATGCCTCGTTTTGTTGCCTTCAAAAGCCAACAAATTGGAGTTAACTTGACAGGAAGTGGCTTAATAATTAGATTATTTATTTATTCCTGACACATATCCCCCTGTTACTAGTCTCAGGAGACCCTGTAGATGGTACGATTTTCAAGCTGCCATTACTTCGCTGTCTTCTGTGAACAAAGAAGCTACTGTCTATCAGTCAATTAAATGCAGTCTTTAAGCAGAGGCTGCGAAGTCCTCAATGGAGAGAGCCCTGGGACATTGTGGCTGATGATTCCTTTCTCTGTACTGTACATCACACTCTCAACTGCAGTCCCCACAGAGATGGAATAAAGTCATGCATTAAAATATCACTTGTTGATTTGTTTGCTAATGAAGAGCCATTGAAATGTTTGTGTATTTCTATGGCAAAATTGTTGATAAAAGGGCCTGCTTGCCAGCATATTTTAAGTCCATCTGCTGTGAGTGCTTATTTAAGAGTTATTAAAATTAAAGTCAACAAACAACAGAATTAAAAAAAAACTCTGAGATAACAAGCGTTTTCTTACTATCTCATCAAATTAAGTGAATCAAGGCAGGAGAAATAGAGAAATGGTATCATTTAAGTTCACACTTGCATTGCATTCATTCACATACCTTGTTTCCTCTGGCATAAAAATGTAAGTCTCCTTCAGAGTTTTGGGGAACTGCATCTTTTAAGTATGAAAAGAGATAACAGTCTCTTTTCACACTTTAAGAAAACATTGTTCTTTAAGAAAATAATGTTCTTAGAAATTTTACTTTTTTCTTTAAGATGAATGGCATTTTTCTAGCGATGTATCTAACTTAGTGAGCACTTGTATGAGTTTTTCCATAGAGCATAGTGAGGCTTTTTAAACCAAACTAATGAAACGCCTGTTAGACGTACATATCAGACACTATCTTGCAGCCACATGGAACATACAAAAGTGTGATTTTTCTTCTCCATTTGTTCCTCTTTATGTTTTCTTCTTCCTTTTCTTTCTTTCTTTTTTTTTTTTTTTTAGCATTACTTTATTTCCATGTAAGTAAGTGGTGAGTGACATTTTCTACTAGACAAGGTTTTTATCTCTTAATTCATCAACCTAGTACCATGGAGTGTTCACTGTGTATATAGCATATCTTCACTGGAGTTCTCCAGGCTTCCATTAATTGGCTTTATGTTTTAAGAGTACATCTGTTATTGAGCTGAAGGTCTAGAGGTGGAAGACTTGGATAATATTCTGACAGCTCTCTGATGAAATATTTAGCTATGGCTCTGTTATTTGAAGAGATAAATTTGGAATATTAAACAGAGGCCACTGAACTTTGAAAAGAGTTCCTTCTTTTCATCAGACTTTGTAAAGAGTAAGTAAGGCTTTAACTATAGTTTTCATGATTACCTGACAACGGGCTGTAAAGAATTAATTCAAGCCATCATCAGATGGCTGTATTTCTTATTTCTACCCTGTTATTCCAAGTCATTTTGTTAGAAAAAGCTTAGATACTCGGAGGTGTTCTATAATAGAAATGAATTTGAAACCCTTTCATTAATTGGTGATTAATATATTTCAGGATTAGTTTAAGCAGGGCTCTACCTCCTGCCCAGTCAAGTATGTTCTGGTTAATATCCAATTATCTGCACCTTCGTAGTTATTATGTCTTAATATTTCGGATGTGATAACCAGAAACTTGAGGGTAATGCTAATGAGAAGCATAGAGCAAAAATTAACCAATGACATACTCAATGATCCTTGGTGAGGAGAGAATCTCTTTTTTTCCCCCATAACACGTTGCCTGGGCATCTTTTGAGCACTGACTGAAAAGTAAGACTTTCAATTACGGCAGGCAAAAATTAGAAGAATCAGTCGTTCTCTCTTTTCAGTCATATTAACCTGAATTTATAGTGTCACGTTTACCTAGAAACATGATTTCAGTTCATTTTATGAGGGATGAAAATAGAAAATAGAGAGCCTGTTTATATTTTCCAAACAGGAAACATCATTTTCTTTATCTTTTCCTTTTAGCAAAGCCACAAGTTGTTACACTCTCAAAGGAGGTTTTAATTCAGATTAATTTGGGATCACTTTAATATTTCACTAAGGAAACACTTTTTCCTGCTACATGTTCTTCTCTTTCTCCCCAAATTTAGCACCATGCTGCATTCAGGTTTCACCTCTTTTTTTTTTTTTTTTTTTTTTTTTTTTTTTTTTTTTTAACAGGTCAATTCACTTTTGAACAATCTGACATAGCTCCCATAACAGTGCCTGCTAGGGTGGGATGCACTGCTTCTAACCGTGTAGCTTTAAATAGTGACTTTGTGCATTGCCCCTTTATATGCTGTATTGTAATGAAGCAACATCAGTAAATTGCAGTGAAGGGTGATTGTTGCACAGGGATGACAACTACACCTTGGGGTCCATTTGCACCAGATTATTCTTTTTATTGTTATTATTACTTCCCATCTTCTTTACTCTCTTGCTGCCGAACTTGCTGTTGGCCACCGGTGCAACACGGAGGGGATCTTGAGGAACACTGCAGACATCATTTTTTTCTCTTATGCACATACCAATCATCATCCAGTTCCAAAACCAGATACCCTGGGTGGTTTTGCAGTTCTTTGTCGATGCCTCTTTGTTGACTTCATTCATAATGTCTCTCATCTTCATCTTCTTAAAAGAACAAATTTCCTATAAATAAAAGTGACACATTTCTTTTCACCCATTTCGTATAGATGGTATAAATCTGTAGTCAAAATGATCAACTATTGCCCATCCTAATTTGTCCCTTTCCCCAAAGAGATTTAATAATTCATTTTAAAATAGAGGTCTAGATGGGATTATTTCTTAAAGAAAAGATTTGTATTTTCAATATCTTTTTTGGTTTCCTTAAGACATAGATAAAGTCATTATGAATATTGTATACACTAGTTGTTTTCTTTACAAAATAGCCTGTTGCCTGCCCCGATCTACTGTTTTTACCCAGTAACTAATAGCAAAATAATGTAGATTGAAGTCAGAGATTCTGCTCTGTTATTGAACAGAATTGTGAACAAGCTTTTAACCAAGGGATAATTAGATGTGTATTTAGGGGCACTGTTACTCCTTTTGTTGGCATAATTTTAGTACCTGTGTCCATTTTTGTTTTCAAATTGTTAGTGCAGCTGTTGTTTTGTTTTTCTCTCTCTGAGGCTGGGCTGCTGCGCAGCATTCAAACTAAAATCCAGGATTAGAACTGACACACCTTCAATAGAACTATCAAGTCTTTTAAAACTGCTTGGCCGGTGACGCCAGTCCCACGCTATTCAACCGCACACACTTCCGATTGTGGGCCAAAGAGCATTGATTTTTAGCTGTCATTTCTAGTGCACATACTGTAGAATTGAAATTTAAACCTTAATCCACTCAGTAATGCAATTAATTTTTAATGTGCAGTAATACTAATTGAAATAGCCTGAATTTAGTAAGTCACCACAAGACATTTTCAAAAGCAAGAGTCTCCACTGAGAACTGGGAGGACAGATAATCATTGTTACAGTGTTTACTGAATAAACGTGAACTCTGCAGGCCTCCATTAGAAAGGGGGTTTTCTTTAAATGAGTCTATATTATATCTCTTCAAGAAAAGAAATACATTGTCAAAGAGAATTCCTACTTTCTATCTACTGTGACAGGTTAAAATATTCTATTAACTTATTCAAAAGGCAAAATTGTAATTAGAAATATCTTAATGTACACAAAATAATATTCACCCATTAAAAAAAGCAATTATGAGTAGTTGCAAATGAAGTCACCTGCCAACAGTGTCACAGTCAGGCAAGAGTCTCAGTGGGTAATCTCATTATATAATATGTACTTGAGATATTATTTCCAGATTCAATGAATATATTTGCTGTATCAGCTGTCTATAAATCTGTTGCCTTGTTTTGATGTATTTTTGGTGAAAAATATACCCTCCCCTACCTGTTTCAAAGCTATGTTCCTTTAGCTTTTACATATTATTTCAAAATGGCCTTTTAAATGTTTCGTGAGGCTCTTTTTTTTTCCCTAGCCATAGTAAAGCAAATTTTGAACAGTAAAATCAAATAGGTTTTCAGTCATTTCTGCACTAAAAAGGTTCTCTAACCACATTTATCTGCTAGTAAATGAGGACTTTTTAAAATGCATCAGTTCTGCTGATGAATGGGCTTGTGGAGTGTTTCAAATGAGCACCAGCATTAAGTTGAAGAAGGCAAACCCTGTAGATCATGCTTTCGTGGCTCTCACGTTATACTGTTTAATACGCCGATAGTACTGTTAAATATTTAGTAAAGGTTCCCTTATAACCCTACCATCTATTCAAATGGGATTTTAAGACATTTTTGCAACACATAAGTAAAAACGATGCTGGAGAACTGGAGGCAGTTGTAGCATGGCTTATTTTCTAAATGAAGTGTAGGGTAACGTGGTACAAATGAGTTCAACAGATTCACACCTACTGAATACCTCAACCAATTTACATTCTTTGGATTAAGGGTTCAAACTGGCTTTCATTTTGTCACTAAGTCAAAATGCTGTTAGCATTAATTACATAGAGTACTAACTTGACATTATAACATGTTAGTAAGAAGACCTTAACTGTGATTATTTTAAGCTGCCTAGCATCAATTGAGCTTTATAATAAATATTTCCTTTTTTTTCTTTTACTGAGTAGGGGAAGGGAAAGGAAGAGAGATGAGGGAAAATTGATTTATAGTCCATTCATAGCATATTATCAAATCAAATTGGGGTATAGTATATTGAATCTTTTCAGCCTTTAATTTGGGTATGCTGGAGCAAATAATGAGTATTAGACAGATATTGTTGTACATATGGATATGATGTGTAATGGACCACCTTTATCAATTTTTCTGTAATATTTGATAGTTATTACCCAAATAACAGTCATTATTCTTTTAATCTGGGATAAAAATTGGTATCTGGGAGCCTTATGCAAAAATGTTGCCAGTAAATAAGATGCTGACTTCATTACTGTCATCTTGTTGGTAGGCTGAATCCACATTTAAATCTTTCCATGCTAATCAGTATTATTAGTTTTGAAGGTGTAAAGGTAAAGACTGGTCATTTGTTCAGATTTATATGAAATGTGTGTTTGATTCTTCTAGAAGCCTATTTGCTAGACTCTAATTTTCTTCCTATTTTATATGCAGCCAGTGACCACAGTATTCATTCAAACTGCACAGAGACACATCTCATCTGTAAAACATGGCTTACTGATCTTATTTGCTACTTGTATTCTCATAAGAAGAAACATAGGATTCATTATGATGCAATGGAAGTACATTTTGTTTTGAGATTATGTGTATCACATATATGTTCCTACCAAGAATTTCGTAATAAAGAATGAATAAAGAAAATAGCTTTATGTATACATGAAGGAGAAGGGAAGGGAAGTGAAATGAGCGTCATATATAGGCGTGTTTAATATGCAATGCTTGATGTATGTTGACCTCAGTTTACAAGAGTAGAAAATCCCATTTTCCAGCTTGTTTCAAATATAGTAAAAATGCTGCTTCAGTTGCTTTATGCTACTCACATTGGGGAAGGTGCTTATACTGTGATAATTATCATCAAGGAATATTAATGCGTTCAGCATTTGTAACCCAAAAACTCATTATAGCTTAAGCTGTGCATCATCTGTGAAGAGAGAACTTTGCCAGAATTTGCTCTTCACAGGGGTTGCCTCCTGCTTGCTGCGGAGTGGTCAGAGTACCGCAAGAGGTCACTTAGGCTATTTTTGAAAGCTGAAGTTTTGCAATTTTTGAATCACTACCTTCTGTCCAAAGAGCATATCATTCTTGCCTCAAAATGTCCTTCTTCTAATTGAATGCATGGTAAAGTGCAAACTATAACAATAATAATAATAAATAAATAAGAGGTAACTGTATCTCATTATATAGAATTCAAGAAGGTCAGCACATGTATTCCATATCAAGATAATTGAAGTATTGGTGTCTTCCCTTCTGTCATGGAGCAAAGGGATTCATTTACACCAGTTTCTTTAATGCAGGTGCCCTTGGGTTTCAGAGAGAAATGCCCCCACTGGGGCTCCACATTACAGCCCTCTGGCTGGAAATTGTGTAAATAAGACTGCAGGGTCAGCCTTCCTTTTTTGGTACCACTATCTATAATTAGTCTGTGATGACAGTCTTTTATATGAGCCTAAAACTGTTCCTGGGATCATTCCTCATACATCTAAGACGTCTATCTACTGCATAGGTAGATATTTTTGCACATATGTTTAAAATCATTCTCTAGGGGCATATTGACTTGATGGGAACTAGAATCTCTGGGTGTGTTAAGAATCCTTTAACTTCATCTGATCAAAATAGCTGGTTAGGCAGCTCCATTATAAATTATAGGTGGTTAGTTTCCTAAGAACATTGTGCCCTCACCTATAGTGGGGCAGCTTGTTGAAAGGGAGCTGTGTGCCTGTGATGTTTTTACGTGATTAAATCCCATTATTTTTCCCCCACTGATCCATTGCTTGTCATTTCCCATAAGTAACATTGCTCCATGCTGCATGTTATGGTTTGTGTGGGCCAGGCAGAGAGCACTAATACTCAGTTCTATCAGGCTGTCTGGCATTGCAGGACTGCTGTGTTTCTGAGGTCAAATTGTGAACCTGGCCTTGCTCCTGGGAGGACTAGAAAAATATGTTTCATAACTTCCCATAGACCTAAGCGAGGAGGAAGAAGGAAAAACATGAAGCCCATAGGCTCAGTTTAGATGAGCTGAAAGGTTGGAATTTATCAAACAGGAAGGCTGACCGTTGTGTAGGAGGCTTCCTTACTGTGAGGGATCACTGCCGTGGGTGCAGAATCAGTCCTAGCTGAGGCCTTTGGGGGATAGGGTAATCATTCAAATAGCCCAGCAGGCACAGACGCACAAGCTGATAATCTGGAGTAAACCTGCTGAAATAGGAATTTACTTACCTGTTAAAATCACTTACATGAAGGAATACTGATAGAATGAGTACCGTGCATTCAAGGCAGATACTGTAGGCTGCTTCACTGAAAGTAATTTGTGCCGTTGTTGTTGTTGTTGTTTTGAATGGGACAGAACCTTTATTTTATGCGGCAGAGCACTGATACCACAAAATGGATGGATTTCCTGAACCAGAGACAGGTTCTCAATCGTTTTGGGCTGCAATGCTGGCAGTATGGTGGAGAAATACAGTAGCAGCAGATCTTCTGTAAGGATGTAAACTTAATAATCTTTATGAATTTTGAGTAACTCATAACTCCACTTCCTTACCCAAAGAAACATTATGAAAAGATTGCTTCTAAATCCTTCAGACATTCTCTGCACTTATGATAGATGCCATCCTCTTTACCTTGAGGCATTGGAAATAAATGTGGGTTTTTTTTTTTTTTTTTTTTTGCAAGAGATAAAAACGTATACTTTAGAAGGAGCAAATTGTATTTTCATGTTTTAAGTTCAGTTTGCACTTGATATGGTGAGATCCAAATGTGAAGAATTGCTTTTGACATTATTTCTGTGTCTCCTGTATCCCAGAACCACTGCATTATTATGCTGAAATGTACCATCACATGGGATAAATGTGATGTTGGAAACCTGGAAATAGTATGTATAATACTACATTCTATGTCCAGGGTCCTTAGGATAATTGTAACTTCTTTAGTTACTAAAACAATTCAACTTACCTTATTAAGGATACGTTGACTAAAACTACATGTGCATGTGTCTTTTAAGAAAAAATTATAATCGTCCAAGTGTTGTGGGTTTGTTTAGGGGCAAAAAAAGGGCTTTCATTTCTAAATGAAAAGGTTATTTTAACTTTATCTAAAAGTCTGTTTTACATAATCTATACCTTGAACTAACACGTACTATGTTATAAAGTAAACCTTAAAATACATACGTCAAAGGTCTTAACTTGCATGACTGATTTCAGAATTCTAATTCAGATTTTCTGTCAGTAACTATGGTTTTCTATTTTTATGGTCCTTTTCTAAAATAAATTTTTGTAATCTTCTTTGTGTATTTAAATGTGTGCGTGTACATGTGTGTGTGTCACATGCGTACATCTGTGTGTGGACATGTACCCGCTGTTAGTCTCTTCCCCCACACACTCACTGCTGCAGCACTCCCTGTCTTCTGTTTAGCATGTTTCCAACAGCTTAGGGAGATGGTACAGAAGTGAAATGAAAACTGTGCAGCTTATATTGGAGTCTGATATTTGAAAGAGAGATACTGGAAAAGGATGTTTTTTGGCTTGGCTCCTTTTAGATGTGATTGCTGCTTCATTAGGACTTGGAAGAGTTTCCTGTGGTTAAATTTAATCAAATAGCTCAGAATAACAAACTTGTACACTTAAAATTCCAGGACAGTTCTGTATAAGAAGCATGCTTTTCCTAAGTTTAAAACAAACACATATACACATATACACACATACACACACATGTAAACACACACACATCACTACCACCACCACCAACAACAACTCGTTTGTAAAATGCTGTGAGTGCCATCTCAAACCTAACTCCCTATTGGTAGTGATTTAATAAATGATCATGTATAGAAGTATAAGTCCTAAGAACAAAACCCTTTCTCTACTAAAAATACAAAAATTCGCCTGGTTTGGTGGCGCCTGTAATCCTAGCTACTCGGGAAGCTGAGGCAGGAGAATTGATTGAACGGAGGCAGAGGTTGCAGTGAGCCAAGATCACACCACTGCACTCCAGCATGGGGGACAGAGGGAGATTCCAGATTCCATCCCTGACACCACCACCAAAGAAAAAAAAAAAAAAAAAAAAAAAAAAAGAAAGAAAGAAAGAAAGAAAGAAAGACAAAGACGTTTAAGTCATGAGAAATACATTTCAAAGGGTTTGGGTTTGTTTGGTTTTGCACTTGAACAGGTGTCAAGCATTGAGAAAAAGACATATAAGTCATAAGAAATACATTTCAAAGGGTTTGGGTTTGTTTGGTTTTGCTCTTGAACAGGTGTCAAGCATTGATTCTCCTGAGCCATGATATGAGGTTGTTATCATTACTTTTATCATACAGATGAGGAAACAGAAGTGTGAGCAGAACAGAGCTAGTGTGCATTAGTATACGGAGAGAAACTTACACTTCTTGATTCTATCTACATCACTTTCAGCTGATGCTGTATTCATCTCTTCACACATGCACAAGTTGCTCACTGTGGGAGCCTGTGCTGAGGTGTTCTTAGCAATTGCTTTGCTATCATTGCATCAAAGCCTGATGTTGATGTCATTTTCTAAAACTTACGCTTGGTTCAGATTAAATTTGATCTTTCCATTAGAATATTTTTTCCATTGTATCTTTCCATTGTAAGTAAAGACTTAGCCTAGGTATTCTCTTCTACTTTCTTAAAACAAACTACTTTGAAACAGCTAAGTATGCTTCTGCATCAAATTATTTGGCAATGGTGGGAAATAGGCAACAAAGTGACAAAAGTGGATAAATTCAGGGTAAATAGTCCTGAGTATGAGAGGTGGCTTTCTA